>NC_082707.1:182064660-182289660 GCF_030144855.1 Hypanus sabinus
TATAGGTTACCCCAGCACAACGTTGGGTTGCTAATACAAATGATGAATTTCACTGTATGATTTGATGTACAGGTGATAAATAAATCTGAATCTGAACAATGGTGAGGACTGGCATGTTGGTGCTGACAAAATAGCTGAAACAATTGTGATCATGTTCTGCAAGAATTGCTGAATAGATGACCCATCACTAAAATCAGCCTCAAAACAATTTTATGCATTCTGCATGATATAAAGACATGGCTGGGATCTTGCTTTTCTAGCTATAATATTTACTGAAGGCTTGTGCTCCTGAACTAGTCGGGGACTCTAGAGTAACTGCTGCAGTACAATTATAATCCTGGCATCTCCCCAACAATGAGGAAATCTGCCCAGATATGTCCTGTGCACTAAAAGGACAAATCCAATCTGGCTAATTACTGCCCGATTAGACTGTTCATAAACATCAATAAAGAACTGGAAGCCATCATCAACAGACCTATAAAGCAGCACTTATTAGCAGTCATTGACTTGTAAGCAAGACTCGCAGCCATGTCTTAATATCATGTAGAGAGTATCAAATTGTCAGAAGACTGATTTTAGTGAAGGTGGAATCTCATGAGAAAGCAGAGATGGGTCATCTATTCAGCAATTCTTGCGGAACATGTTTGCAAAAGCAATTCTGCTTTCCGATCTCTAGTCTGGATTTTGGAAGGACTATTCAGTTTAGAACTCCATTACAATTATTTTTAATTTATTTAGAGATACTGCGTGATAACAGGCCCTTCTGGCCCAATGAGTTTGTGCTGCCCAATTACACCCTTGTGACCAATTAACCTACTAACTGGTACAGCTTTGGAATGTAGGAGGAAACCGACATGGTCACGGGTTTACAAAACTCCATATAAACAGCAGAGGAATTCAACCCAGGTTGCTTGTGCTGTAATAGTGTTGTGCTAACTGCTACACTACCATGTTGTCTTGGTCCAAATATGGACCCAGAGGCTTAATTCCACATGTGAGATGTGAGTGACTACCTGTGACACCAAAGAATCATGTGATCTAGCATGGCATCAAAATACCTTGGGAAAATTGACGTGCATGTCTATCAAGGGGAAATCACTAGCATAGTTGGAGTTATACTTTGCACAAAAGAGAATGGTTGTGGGGGTCAATTATCACAGTCCCTGGGCAATACTGCAGGACGTCTTCAGGGAAGCGTCTGTCTACACAGACACTTCCAACTTTTTCATCAATGACCTTCCTTCTATGGAGATACGAGATTGCTGCTGGTACAATAGGGAACAACAATCTGCTGGAGGAATTCAGTGGGTCAAGCTGCATCTGTTGTGAGGGGTGGGGGAGAAATTGACTGTTTTGGGTCGAAATCCAGCCTCAGTTTTGAACCAAATGGTCAACAATTTCTTTCCTCCTACAGGTGCTGCTCAACCTGCTGAGTTCCAACAGATTGTTTGTTGTTCTAACCTCCTATAAGGACAGAAATGGAAATATTTCTGACAATTGCTTGATTTTCAGTTCCATTTTCAATGAGTCATCTTTTTCTGAATGGTGAAAATCCTTCATGATGGATGCTGTCTTCGTGAGGCATCACCTTTTGAAGATGTCCTCAATGTGGGAAGGCAAGTGCCCTGATGGAGCTGGCTGATTTTGTAAAACTCCGCAGTTTTTTCTGATTCTATGCATTGGTGCCTCCATAACATACGGTAATGTGACTAGCCAGAATATTCTCCATCATAAATTTGTAGAAATTTGATAGTCTTTAGTGTTATACCAAACCTCGTCAAACTGCTTAGGAAATATAGTCACTGCTATTCCTTCTTCAAAATTGTATCAATATGCTGAATCCAGGATAGATCTACAGAGATGTTGATACCCAGGAACTTGTAGCTGCCCACTCTTTCCACTGCTGATCCCTTGATAAGATTGCTCTGTGTTCTTTTGATTTCTCCTTCCTGAAGACCACAGTCATTTTCTTGGTCTTAATGACATTGAATGCAAGATTGTTGTAATAGAAACATAGAAAATAAGTGCAGGAGTAGGCCATTCAGCCCTTTGAGCCTGCACCGCCATTCAGCATGATCATGGCTGATCATCCAACTCAGAACCCTTACCTACTTTCTCTCCATACCCCCGATCCCTTTAGCCACAAGGGCCATATCTAACTTCCTCTTAAATATAGCCAATGAACCGGCCTCAACTGTTTCCTGTGGCAGAGAATTCCACAGATTCACCACTCTCTGTGTGAAGAAGTTTTTCCTCATCTCGGTCCTAAAAGGTTTCCCCTTTATCCTTAAACTGTGACCCCTCATTCTGGACTTCCCCAACATCGGAAGCAATCTTCCTGCATCTAGCCTGTCCAATCCCTTTAGAATTTTATACGTTTCAATAAGATGCCCCCTCAATCTTCTAAATTCCAGTGAGTATAAGCCTAGTCGATCCAATCTTGCTTCATATGAAAGTCCTGCCATCCCAGGAATCAATCTGGTGAACCTTCTCTGTACTCCCTCTATGGCAAGAATGTCTTTCCTCAGATTAAGGGACCAAAACTGCACGCAATATTCTAGGTGCGGTCTCACCAAGTCAAGGTTCCAGTTGCAGAGGGAGGTACAGAGGCCAGATTTTGAAGCTTGTTGATTAGAACTGAGGGTATGATTGTGTTGAAAGCAGAGCTGTAATTAATAAAAATAAACAGCAGCCTAACGTAGGTGCTACCATTGTCTAGATGATCCAAGGCTAAGTGGAGAGCCAGTGAGACTGAATCTGCTGTAGACCTATTGTAAATTGCAGTGGATCCAGGTCCCTGCTTAGGCAGGAGTTTATTCTAGCCATGGCTATCATCTTAAAGCACTTCATCACTGTCGATGTGTGTGCTGCCAGACAACAGTCGTTGAGGTAGCTCATCCTGTTGTTCTTGGGCACTGGAACAATTGTCCCCCTTTTGAAGGAGGTGGGAACCTCTGTACTACAGCAGTGAGAGATTGAAGGAGTCCTGAACCTCCTGCCAATTGGTTGGCAGAGGTTTTCAGAGCCCTACTAGCTACACCATCAGGCTTGATGCTTTGCAAGGCGGATCCCCCTTTGTAAGATGCTTGATGTCATTTTCTGAGACAGAGATCACAGGGTCACCAGATGTTACAGGGATTCGCACAAGTATAGTTTTATTTTCCCTTTCAAAGTGTGCATAATTGTGTTGAATGAAGTATCACAGCCATGCATGATGTTGTAGAAAGTAATTATCTGCAAACCCTGCCAGAGCTGATGTGCATTCGATTCTGTCTCTAAATGCAGTTGAAATTGTTTTGTTTTGCTCTTAAAATAGCCTTCTGTAGATTGTACCTGAACATCTTGATTTTCTCTGGATCACCAGTCCTGAATGCCACAGATCTAGCCCTTAGCAGACTATGAATCTCCTGGTTCATCCATGGCTTTTGGTTTGGGTGTATCCAGTATGTTCTCAAAGGCACACACTCATGTACGTAGGTTTTGATGAAGTTGGTGACAACTGTGGCGTATTTGTTCAGATTCAAAGATGAATCCCTGAATATTTTACAATCCACTGACTCAAAACAGTCCTGTAAGTGCTCCTCTGCCTCCCTTGACCATACCTACTTGGTCCTCAGCACTGGTGCTGCAGTCTTTAGTCTCTGCCTCTATGCTGGGAGTATAAGTACAGACAGGCGATCGGACTTTCTAAAGTGTGGGTGTGGGGTGGCAAAGGAAGTGTTCTTGGTGGTATTGTCAACCTGTAACTGTTACCTGCCCAGTTGAGGAAAAACACCAGAGACACGAAATTACCTCTGAAACGGTTTTTATTCAGAGAGGAGTTCGCAGCCCCTCGCACTTCGGGCGTAAGGTAGCCAACTCCCAATTTGTCGGTTTACAAAGGTCATACTTATACCCAAAAGCAGGGTACTACATTCGCAAATATGGTTACCGATTCAAATTCATCAATTGATTGGCTATTGCATAGCTAAGCATGCGAACTACTCAGAATTTAGCAAAGGTTAAAGTGTAATACCTAGAATTAATACTGACATACTTCAGGACACTTGAAATAGGTATCCTTAAAATATTTTGCCAAGCACATTGTCTTGTGGTTGTAGGTTCCCTTTTCCTTGTGGTCTCCACGTCTGGCCTGGCACCTTATTTTAGCTACCTCTTCCTCAATGACATACCTCTCTCTTGTCCTGTCTACATATTTTGCTACACTTACCCCTCGCCCACCCCCTCTAAACTTACCCCTTACCCTCTTCACATTCTCAGTATAACAGTGGCTTCTCTGATTCCACATGTGTTATGTTGGTGGCAGTTGTTCAGAGACTTCTTCAACCTGGCCTGGTTGAAATCTCCCACAATGATAGGGAAGGCATCAACTTGCATTGTTTTGTGCCTGCTGATTGCAGAGCTTATCTCCTCCACTGCCTGCCTCGTGATGGCCTGTACAATGCTACCAGGATAATGACAGAAAACTTCTTCAGCAGATAAAAAGGATGACATCCGACCACTAGATGTTCCAGGTTGGATGAGCAGGAATGAGACAGAGCTGCCATGTTTATGCACCATGATGAGTTAATCATAACACGTTCTCCACCTCCTCTGCTTTTAAAAGACTGAGCTGTTCTGTCTTTGTGCAGAATGGTGAAGCCAATGAGCTGTAGCATTATGTCCAAAATGGCAGGGGATAGCCATGTTTCAGTGAAGCAGTGATAGCAGTCTATGATGTCCCTCTAGTACAGCAATCTTACTCTGAAATCTCCATTTTTATTTTCCAGAGTTTGTTCATTTGCCAGCAGGATAGTCAGGAGCGGGAGTCTAAAGCCTCAGCATTTCAATCATACTGGTAAACCTGCTCAGCAGCCCCACTATCATTTTCTTAAAGAGGAACTGCATTTGTGGCCTGAGTCTGCAGTCTGGGAAACTTCAATTCTGAATATTGATAGATTTGTTAAATATCTTAAAATGATGTTGCTTACTGAAGTACCCATGGATTTGTGGACTTTAGCTGTAGTAATCCTGAACAGGAATATTTGATGATTTCCCACTGAATTGACTGTATTACTTACAACCTTCACATACGTGAGGAGTAAACGTCTTTGCATTACGTCTCCATCTAAATGTGCAATTATAGTAATTTATAATGTATAATAACTAGAACAGTCAATGTAATATAGAGTACACTCAAATCAGCATGAATTCATCAGTCTGATGGCCTGGTAGAAGAAGCTGTCCCAGAGCCTGTTGGTCCTGGTTTTTATGCTGTGGTACTACTTCCTGGATGGTAGTAGCTGGAATAAATTGTGGTTGGGATGGTTTGGGTCCCCGATGATCCTACACACCTGCCCTTGTAAATGACCTGAATAGTGGGAAGTTCACATCGACAGATACACTAGGCTGTCTGCTACATCATTTCCTGGTATGGGAACTGTACCTCTGCAGAGTCCTGCGATTGAGGGAGAAACAGTTCCCATACCAGGCAGTGATGCAGCCAATCAGGATGCTCTCAATTGTGCCCCTGTAGAAAGTTCTTAGGATTTGGAGGCTCATACCAAACTTCCTCAATGGTCTGAGATGAAAGAGGTGCTGGTGTGCCTTTTTCACCACACAGCTGGTGTGTACAGATCACATGAGGTCCTCAGTAATGGGGATACCAAGGAACTTGAAGCTGTTTACCCTCTCAACCCCAGATCTGTTGATGTCAATAGGAGCTAGCCTGTCTCCATCCCTTCTGTAATTCACAACCAGCTGCTTTGTTTTTGCGACATTGAGGGAGAGGTTTTCTTGACACCGCTGTGTCAGAGAGATGACTTCTTCCCTGCAGGCCACCTCATTACTGTTGGCACTGTCTTAACTGTGACCATAAGTTTTTCCATCAGATGCTCTGGTACATCCTATGTACAGCCCAAAGTTATGGGTTGAGGTGTAGGCATGCTATGTTGGTGCTGGAAAGATGCCAACACTTGCGAGCTGCACCCAGCACATTGGTTGTTAACACTAACGGCACATTTGTCTGTTTTGATGTTTCAATATTCATGTGACAAACAAATCTAATTTCATCTGTGTTAGGGTGAATGCACACCATCTTTTCCCCAGGGTTTGGGAATCAGGAACAAGAGACCATAGGTTTAAGAGGAACTTGAAGGGCAACCTTTTTACATAAAGTGTGGTATATGTTTGGAGTAAGCTGTCAGAAGAAATGGTTGATGCAGGTACAAGAACAACTTTTAAAAGGTAGGACAGATACTGGATTGGAAAGGTTTAAAATGTAATGGGCCAGATAGCTTTGAAAATAGGTGTGATGGGGCATCATGGTTGATATGGACCATTGGCCGATGGCAGGGGTCCTCAGTGAAGGATGCTGAACAAAACCTTTGCAAGCATCTGGAGAGACAGGAGACTGCAGATGTTTGGATCTATAACAACAGACATCCTGCTGGAGGAACTCAACAGGTCAAGCAGCATCTGTGGGGAGATAAGAAATTGTCAACGGTTTGGTTTCTGGTGCAGGGTTTCAATCTGAAACATTGATAATTCTTTCCCTCCCACAGATTCTGCTTGACCTGCTGAGTTCCTCTAGCATTTTTTTTGTTCCTTCCCAAGTATCCTTCAGGATTTTTGTTGGCATTGATAGAGTTAACAGTTGTTGAGCTGTCCCTTCAGTTGTTTAGAGCTTGTACTTGGCATAAATGCTTCATTTAAATGGCTGTTCATCAGGCGTGATTGTTCTTAATGGAAGTACTGGAGGAATGCCACATTACAACAGCGTAGCGGTTTGAAAAGTATAACCTCTACTGTCCCGACTATTGATAGTGGCTTTCGCATCTCATAACCATATTGTGACATACACACAGTAATCTAAATTAATTCTCTGCTCATGTGGGTACAATTTATGTCATCTGCCTATTAAGCTGTGAGAAGACTTCAAGGTCACTCCCTAGAGGATGAGTGGAAAAGTTTGTTTCCTCATCTTTTTTGTGATCTTCAGTCCATCCTGTCCTTCCTGACATATTTTTTACTTGCTACCCCATGTGGACAGCAGATATAAAACATACAGTGCCTATCAAAAGTATTCACCCCGCGGAAGTTTTCATGTTTTATTGTTTTATACCATTGAATCACAATGGATTTAATGTAACTTTTTTGACACTGATCAACAGAAAATCACTCTTTTGTGTCAAAGTGAGAACAGAACTCTACAAAGTGATCCAAATTAATTACAAATATAAAGCACAAAAATTGATTGCATAAATGTTCACCCCCTTCAAGTCAGTATTTAGCAGATGCACCTTTGGCAGAATTACAGCCTTGAGTCTATGTGGACAGGTCTGTATCAGCTTTGCACAACTGGACTCTGCAGCTTTTCCCCATTCTTTACAAAACTGCTCAGCCTCTGTCAGATTGCATGGGGATCATGCGTGAACAGCCATTTTCAAGTCCAGCCACAAATTCTCAATTGCATTGAGGTCTGGTCTCTGACTTGACCACTCCAGGACATTAACTTTGTTGTTTTTAAGTGATTCCCGTGTAGCTTTGGCTTTATGCTTGGGGTCATTGTCTTGCTGGAAAATAAATCTTCTCCCAAGTCGCAGTTCTCTTGCAGACTGCATTAGGTTTTCCTCCAGGATTTTCCTGTATTTTATTGCATTCATTTTACCTTCTGCCTGCTTCACTGAAGAATCCCCACAGCATGATGCAGCCACCAGTATGCTTCACAGTAGGGATGGTGAGATTTTGATAATGTGTGATGTTTGCTTACACCAAACATAGCATTTACTCTCAAACAGAAAATCTGCAGATGCTGGAAATCCAAGCAACACACAGAAGGAACTCAGCAGGCCAGGCAGCATCTCTGGAAAAGAGTACAGTTGATGTTTTGGGCCAAGACTCTTCAGCAGGACTGAAGAAAAAAGATGAGGAGTAAAGTTAAAAGGTAGGGTAGGGGAGGAAGAAGCATAAGGTGATAGCCATTCTCGTCTGGCACGTGGTGTCAGGATTGGTCTACTTATAGATTAACCAGGTCACGATATGAATGTTCCTAACTTGACCCTTGTTTTTTTTTACGAGGCTGAGTGGCTAGCTCAACGTTCAACCTGGCACAGATGGAAAACATGCTCGGGGGTGGCCCGACTTGGATTTGAACTCGGGAACCTTTGCTCCGGAGTCTGGCGCTGATGCCATCGCGCCTCTAGGGATGAAGTAAAGAGCTGGGAGTTTGATTGGTGAAGGAGATACAGGGCTGGAGAAGGGGGAATCTAAAGAGAGGACAGAAGGTCATGGAAGAGAAAAAGAGGAAGGAGCACCAGTGGGAGACAAAGGGCAGGCCAGGAGATAAGGTGAGAGAGGGAAAAGGGAATGAGGAAAGATGGAGTTAGGTGATGCCATTACCAGAGACCATGCCATCAGGTTGGAGGCTACTCAGATGGAATTTAAGGTGGTATAGCCTCATTGTGACAGTAGAGGAGGCTATAGATAGCCATTTCAGAATGAGAATGGGAAGTGGAATTAAAATCAGTGGCCACTGGGAGTTCCCACTTTTTCTGGCAGACAGAGCATAGGTGCTTAGTGAAACTGTTCCCCAATCTACGTTGGGTCTCAGCTGTATACAGGAGGCCACTCTGGGAGCACAGTATATAACCCCAACAGACTCACAGGTGAAGTGTAACCTCACCTGGAAGGGCTGTTTGGGGCCCTGAGTGGTAATGAGGGAGGAGGTGTAGGGCAGGTGTAGTACCTATTTCGCTTGCATGAAAGGGAAGAGATGCGGTTTAGGTTGACGATGGTGGAGGAGGGGAAGCCCCTTTCTTTGAAGAAGGGGGATATCTCCTTTTTGGAATAAAAAGCCTCATCCTCAGAACAGATGCGGCGGAGATGCGGCAGATCTTCAGAAGTCTTCTGATGACTCTGCCATAGTTGGATGCATCATCAAGGGAGATGAGGCTGAGTACAGGGCTACAGTGGGAAACTTTGTCACATGGTGCGAGCAGAATCATCTGCAGCTTAATGTGAAAAAGACTAAGGAGCTGGTGGTGGACCTGAGGAGGGCTAAGGCACCGGTGACCCCTGTTTCCATTCAAGGGGTCAGTGTGGACATAGTGGAGGATTACAGATACCTGGGGATACAATTGGACAATAAACTGGACTGGTCAAAGAACACTGAGGCTGTCTATAAGAAGGGTCAGAGCCGTCTCTATTTCCTGAGGAGACTGAGGTCCTTTAACATCTGCCGGACTATGCTGAGGATGTTGTACGAGGCTGTGGTGGCCAGTGCTATCATGTTTGCTGTTGTGTGCTGGGGCAGCAGGCTGAGGGTAGCAGACACCAACAGAATCAACAAACTCATTCATAAGGCCAGGGATGTTGTGGGGGTGGAACTGGACTCTCTGACGGTGGTGTCTGAAAAGAAGATGCTGTCCAAGTTGCATGCCATCTTGGACAATGACTCCCATCCACTCCATAACATACTGGCTAGGCACAGGAGTACATTCAGCCAGAGACTCATTCCACCGAGATGCAACACTGGGCGTCATAGGAAGTCATTCCTACCTTTACAACTCCTCTCTCAGAGTGTCAGACACCCTGAGCCAATAGGCTGGTCCTGGACTTATTTCCACTTGGCATGATTAGCTTATTATTATTTTATTATTTATGGTTTTATATTGCTATATTTCTTCACTATTCCTGGTTGGTGTGGCTATAACGAAACCCAATTTCCCTTGGGATCA
This sequence comes from Hypanus sabinus, assembly GCF_030144855.1. NCBI lineage: Eukaryota > Metazoa > Chordata > Chondrichthyes > Myliobatiformes > Dasyatidae > Hypanus > Hypanus sabinus. The sequence goes on from NC_082707.1 coordinate 182,074,377, forward strand.
ATAAAATATGTCTGTCTGTCTGAGACGGGGGAATTGACAGAAACAGATAGCGTTTTTATAAATAACAGGGTATAGGCCAGGTAGCTGTGAGAGTTCGTGGGTTTATAATAGACATCAGTAGATAAGCTGTCTCCAGATAGCATTTATTCTTAATGGCCAAAAAGCTCGATTTTGATTTCATCAGACCATAGAACCACTTTCTAGCTGTCTTCAGAGTCTCCCACATGTCTTCTGGCAAACTCTAGCCAAGATTTCTTGAGAATTTTTTTCAATGGTGGTTTTCTTTTCGCCATTTTCCCATAAAACTGTGAAAAAAGCCAAATTAAATCCACTGTGATTCAATGTTGTAAAGCAATAAAAGATAAAAACATCCAAGATGGGTGAATTCTTTTTATAGGTACTGTATGTAATATTTATAGAACCAAACATTTTAAATCTGACTTAATAGTTCTGATTACACAATTCAGATGTTGTAATCCAGATTTTAAACTTAAGTGTTTCACCCTTGATGAATCATATCTGTACTTCTGATTCACTGCTGTGTATTGCTCGGAAGTTTGAGCTGCATTAAAAATGCAAAACGTTATCAGACAGAAATAAATGGGAACAGGAACATAATGTTTAGACAGATCTTGTCATTAATTATTTCTTGACCAACATGATTATTTCAATACTCTTTGTAGTGGCCTCTGTCCACAAATCAAGTTTACAGTGACTAAGCTTCAGAACATACTTTTTAGTCATTCAGTACTTGTAAGATGCAGAGCTTCTAAAAGGAACCATTGGAATTCTATTTCTTCTCATCAATCCAATATGGCTAATAGGAGGGTGCATAATTTTAAGGCGATTGGAGGAAAGTATAAGGAGGGCAATGTTAGAGATAAGTATCTAACACAGGGAGTTGGATGCATAAAACAGTTTGCCAGGGGTGGTGGGTGGCAAAGGCATTAAGAAGGGACAATTAAGAAGGATTTAGATAGACACATAGATGATAGAAAATGGAGGGCTGTGTAGGAGGGAAGTGTTAGATTGTTTTTAGAATAGGTTAAAAGATCAGCACAACACTGTGAGCTGAAGGGCATGTTCCCTGTTGTGCTGTTCTATGTTCTAACCCCATGATAAAATGCTCTTTAAGGCCTGAAGCAAATTTAATTAATTCAAACAGCTTTTGCCTATCTGTGTAGTCAAATTTGTTAGCCGCTGCACTGATTCAAAAATGGAAAAATTGTCATGAGATTTAAAATCAAATATTTATTACAGAAAACTGAATTGCTCAAATTGATAAAAGATAAAATGTTCAAGAAAGGACCAAACTCTTTTAGTAATTTTGTCATACCATCCACCACCACCACTACATCCACATCATCCTCTCCTTGCCTCAGCACCCTCATTGGCTGCCACTTTACACTTGCACTCCACATCTCACACCTACACTAACAGTAACTATCCTACTGTGTTTTCATATGCCCTACTGCTACTTAGAAGAGTTCCTCTTACAGAGAGTCACTTTGTCACTTTATCATTTCTGTCAGTATCACCATATAATACAATAGACAATAGGTGCAGAAGTAGACCATTCAGCCCTTCGAGCCTGCACCGCCATTCTGAGATCATGGCTGATCATCTACTATCAATACCCGGTTCCTGCCTTGTCCCCATATCCCTTGATTCCCCGATCCATAAGATACCTATCTAGCTCCTTCTTGGAAGCATCCAGAGAATTGGCCTCCACTGCCTTCCGAGGCAGTGTATTCCAGACCCCCACAACTCTCTGGGAGAAGAAGTTTTTCCTTAACTCTGTCCTAAATGACTTGCCCCTTATTCTTAAACCATGCCCTCTGGTACTGGACTCTCCCAGCAGCTGGAACATATTTCCTGCCTCTATCTTGTCCAATCCCTTAATAATCTTATATGTTGCAATCAGATCCCCTCTCAATCTCCTTAATTCCAGCGTGTACAAGCCCAGTCTCTCTAACCTCTCTGCGTAAGACAGTCCGGACATCCCAGGAATTAACCTCGTGAATCTACGCTGCACTTCCTCTATAGCCAGGCTGTCCGTCCTTAACCCTGGAGACCAAAACGGTACACAATACTCCAGGTGTGGTCTCACCAGAGCCCTGTTCAAATGCAATAGGATTTCCTTGCTCTTGTACTCAATTCCCTTTGTAATAAAGGCCAACATTCAATTAGCCTTCTTCACTGCCTGCTGCACTTGCTCATTCACCTTCAGTGATTGATGATCAAGGACTCTTAGATCTCTTTGTATTTCTCCCTTACCTAACTCTACACCGTTCAGATAATAATCTGCCTTCCTGTTCTTACTCCCAAAGTGGATAACCTCACACTTATTCACATTAAACGTCATCTGCCAAGTATCTGCCCACTCACCCAGCCTATCCAAGTCACCCTGAATTCTCCTAACATCCTCATCACATGTCACACTGCCACCCAGCTTAGTATCATCAGCAAACTTGCTGATGTTATTCTCAATGCCTTTATCTAAATCGTTGATGTAAATTGTAAACAGCTGTGGTCCCAATACCGAGCCCTGTGGCACCCCAGTAGTCACCACCTGCCATTCCGAGAAACACCCATTCACCATTACCCTTTGCTTTCTATCTGCCAACCAGTTTTCTATCCATGTCAATATCTTCCCCCCCCCCCCCCCCAATGCCATGAGCTCTGATTTTACCCACCAATCTCCTATGTGGGACCTTATCAAATGCCTTCTGAAAATCGAGGTACACTACATCCACTGGATCTCCCTTGTCTAACTTCCTGGTTATATCCTCGAAAAACTCCAATAGATTAGTCAAGCATGATTTGCCCTTGGTAAATCCATGCTGGCTCGGCCCAATCCTATCATTGCTATCTAGATATGCCACTATTTCATCTTTAATAATGGACTCTAGCATCTTCCCCACTACTGATGTTAGGCTGACAGGATGATAGTTCTCTGTTTTCTCCCTTCCTCCTTTCTTAAAAAATGGGATAACATTAGCCATTCTCCAATCCTCAGGAACTGATCCTAAATCTTAGGAACATTGGAAAATGATTACCAATGCATCCGCAATTTCCAGGGCCGCCACCTTTAGTACCCTAGGATGCAGACCATCTGGACCTGGGGATTTGTCCACCTTCAGTCCCATCAGTCTACTCATCACAGTTTCCTTCCTAATGTCAATCTGTTTCATTTCCTCTGTTACCCTATGTCCTCGGCCCATCCATACATCTGGGAGATTGCTTGTGTCTTCCCTAGTGAAGACAGATCTAAAGTACTTATTAAATTCTTCTGCCATTTCTCTGTTTCCCATAACAATTTCACCCCATTCATTCTTCAAGGGCCCATCATTGTTCTTAACTATCTTCTTTCTCTTCACATACCTAAAAAAGCTTTTGCTATCCTCCTTTCTATTCCTGGCAAGCTTGCGTTCGTACCTCATTTTTTCTCCCTGTATTGCCTTTTTAGTTAAGTTCTGTTGTTCCTTAAAAACTTCCCAATCATCTGTCCTCCCACTCACCTTAGCTCTGTCATATTTCCTTTTTTTTAATGCTATGCAATCTCTGACTTCCTTTGTCAACCACTGTGGCCCCTTTCCCCCCTTTGAATCCTTCCTTCTCCAGGGGATGAACTGATTTTGCACCTTGTGCATTGTTCCCAAGAATACCTGCCATTGTTGTTCCACTGTCTTTTCTGCTAGGATATCCGTCCAGTTAACTTTGGCCAGCTCCTCCCTCATGGCTCCATAGTTTCCCCTGTTCAACTGCAACACTGACACCTCTGATCTGCCCTTATCCTTCTCAAATTGCAGATAAAATCTTATCATATTATGGTCACTACCTCCTAATGGCTCCTTTATTTCAAGATCGCTTATCAAATCCTGTTCATTACACAACACTAAATCTAGAATAGCCATGGCCCTAGTTGGCTCTCGTACAAGCTGTTCCAAGAATGCATCCCGTAGGCGCTCTACAAACTCCCTATCCTGGGGTCCAGCACCAACCTGATTCTCCCAGGTCACCTGCATGTTGAAATCCCCATAACTACTGCGACATTACCTTTGCCATATGCCAGTGTTAGCTCCCTATTCAACTTGCACCCAATATCCATGCTACTGTTTGGTGGCCTGTAGACAACACCCATTAGGGTCTTTTTGCCCTTACTATTCCTCAGCAGAATACGGGAGCAGAATTAGGCCATTTAGCCCATTGATCTGCTCCTCAGAAGAATACAGGAGCAGAATTAGGCCATTTAGCCCATTGATCTGCTCCTTCATTGCATCATGGCTGATCCAATTCCCTGTCAGTTCCGCATAACCCTCTATGCCTCTGCTACTCATGAATCTTTTAACCTCTGCCTTAAATATACCCAATGCCTTGGCCTCCACAGCTTCCTGTGACAATGAATTCTACAGATTTACCATTCCCCAGCTAAAGCAATTCCCCATCATCTCCTTTCTAAATGGATGTCCCTCTATTCTGAGGCTGTGTCCTCTGGTCCTAGATTACCCCATCATAGGAAACATCCTCTCCACATCCACTCTATTGAGGCCTTTAAACATTCAATAGGTTTCAAGAAGATCATATGAATTCTTATTCTTTCTAAATTCTAGTGAATACAGCTATAGAGCCATCAAACACTCCTCATGTGATAAGCCTCTCAATCCTAGAATAATTTTTGTGAACACCTTTTGAACCCTCTCAAATGCCAGCACATGCTTTCTTAGATATGGGACCTAAAACAATACTCCAACAACAAAGAAGAGAAACTCTGCAGATGCTGGAAAAAATATTCCAAGCGAGGTCTCACCAGTGCCTTATAAAGATTCAACTTTACACCCTTGCTTTTATTTTCTCGTCCTCTTGAAATGAATGCTAACATTGAATTTGCCTTCCTCACCACCGTTCAACCTGCAAACAAACCTTCAGGGAATCCTCCACGAGGACTCCAAGTACCTTTGCACCTCAGTTTTTAAAATTTTCTCGTATTTAGAAAACAGTCTGTGCTTTTATTTCTTCTACCGAAGTACATGATCATACACTTCCTGACAGTGTATTCTATTTGCCATCTCTTTGTCTATTGACCTAATCTAAGTCCATCTGCAGCATCTCTGCCTAGTCAACACTGCCTGCCCCTCCACCTATTTTCATATAACTGCAAAGTTGACCACAAAACCATCAATTCTGTCATCCAAATCACTGACGTGTGACATAAAAATAAGTCCCAACTTGTGGAACACCACAAGTCACCAGCAGTCAACCAGAAAAGGCTCCCTTTATTCATACTCTCTGCCACCAGCCAATCAGCCAATGTTTTAACCATGCTGTTATATTTTCTGTAATACCACGAGCTCTTGTTAAGCAGCCTCATGTATAGCATCTTGTCAAAGGTCTTCTAGAAATCCAAGCACACAACATCCACTGATTCTCCCTTGTCAGGGAAGATATTCCCTTAAGAAACTCATGCTGGCTTCACCCATTTTACCATGTGCCTCCAAGTACTCTGAAACCACATACTTAAACAATCGACAAAAACATCTTCCCAGCCCCTAAGATCAGACTAACTGGCCTATCATTTCCTTTTTTATGCCTCTGTTCCTTTTTGGAGAGAGGAATAACAATTGCAATTTTGCAGTCCTCCAGAATCTATTGATTCTTGAAAGATCACTACCAATACCTTCATAATCTCTTCAGCCACTTCTTTCAGAGCTCTGTGTGTAGACCATCTGGTCCAAGTGATTTATCTACCATCAGACATTTCAATTTGTCAAGCATCTTCTCTCTAGTAATGGCAACTTCACTCACTTCTGCCCCCTGACATACTTGAACTTCAGTGAAGACTGATGCAAAATATTTATTCAGTTTATCAGCTATTTCTTTGTCATCCCCCCCCCCTTTACTACCTCTCCAGCATCATTTTCCAGTGGTTTGATATCTACTGTCATCTCTTTTACTCTTATATATCTGAAGAAACTTTTGGTGTCCTTTTTAATATTACTGGTTAGCTTACCTTCATATCCCATCTTTTCCTTCTTTATAACTTTTTAAATTGCCTTCTGTTGGTTTGTAAAAGCTTCCCAATGCTCTAACTATTCACTAAATGTTGCTCTATTACATGCCCTTTCTTTGGCTTTAATGTTGGTTTTGACTTCCCTTATCAGTCACAGTTGCATCATCCTGTCTTTAGAGTACTACTACTACCTTGGGATGTATCTATCCTGTACCTTGCGAATTACCCCAAGAAACTCCAGCCTTTGCTGCTTTGTCATCATTCCTGCTAGTGTTCCCTTCTAGTCAACTTTGGCCAGCTCCTCTTTCATGCCTCTGTAATTCACTTTACTTGACTGTACTACTGATGATCTGATTTTAGCTTCTCCTTCTCAAATTGCAGGGTAAATTCTATCATGTTATGACCACTAAAGGTTCCTTTACCTTAAGCTGTCTGATCAATTCCGATTCATTACACGACACCCATTACAGAATTCCTGAAACGTTGACTGCTCATTTCAACGGATGCTGCCCAACCTGCTGAGTTCATCCAGCTTGTTTGTACGTGTTGACCCATTACAGAATAGCTGATCCCCTAGTGGGCTGAATAACAAGCTGCACTGAAAAGCCATTTTATAGGCATTCTACAAATTCCCCCTTTTGGAATCCAGCATCAACCTGATTTTCTACCTGCCTATTGAAATCCCCCATGACTATTAAAACATTACCCATTTGACATAAGTGATACAGAGCCACATAAGGAGATTTTAGGGGAGACAGCAAAAATCTTGATCCTGAATCTTAAACAACAACACAAAGGATGAAAGGAAAATAGTAAGGTTTAAGTAGAGGATTCCATTGATTAAGCCTTAGCAGTTGAAGACCTGGTTGCCGGAGGAGAACTGATTGTATTTGGGCTGATCAAGAGGCCAAAACTGAAAGGATACAGATAATTTGGGGGTTTAGGATGATTATCAGAGTCATCCTCTCCCCTACTTGTTACATTTACTGGGAGTGTTGTATACAAAGGACCCGAAGTATTGTTGAGGATTGCTACCGTCAATTCAACACAATCTCTTTGATCCACTACCATCAGGAAGGAGATACAGTAGCATCAAAATAAGGACTGCCAGACTGGTAGCAGCTTCTTTCCTCACGCTGTGAGACTAATGCATACCCCGCCACCTCCAAGATCTCATCACTAGGACAGTGAACTGTTTACTATTTATCTATGCTGCACACTACATGCACTTTGAATTATATTTTATCAACTTATTTGTGATATATGACCTGTTGGTGCATCATGGTCCAGAGGAACTTGCTTTTGTCTGTTTGTGCACTATATATATCTCTCTCTCTTGCTATCCATCCCATAGGATGATGATGGTTCCTTTCAGTCAGTTAGTGGGCTTTGATATGTGCATCCTGGAGTGGCTGTACAGGCCGATCCTTGACAGGCTTGGCACATACTTGGCAGGTGAGGCCTGGAGGGGCAGCAGGGGCAGAAGCTCTGTTATGGTGCTTCCTGTGCCTTTCCTCTGTTGCCTGTATGAGCTTGTTCTCAGCAGTGTCCACACCTTTTCTGATGTCCCTCCACTGTGAGCGACCTTGAGCCAGATCCTCCCATGTTGATGGGGCAATGTCAGCTTTCTTGAGGCTCCTGTGCCTCATCCTTGTACCGTAGTGGCTGACCTCCTTGTTTTTGGGTACCACTGGATAGTTGGCCGTACAAGATGTCCTTGGGCAATCTTCTATCAGGCATTCTGACAACATGTCCTGCCCAGCGCAGTTGGGCTGACATCACCAAGGTTGAAACTGCTGGCAGTCCGGCTCAAGAGAGGACTTCGGTATTGGAGATTTGTCTCGCCAGGTGAGCTTCATCAGAGAAAGTAGGTGACGGCAGTTGGTCAAGCTGGCGTAAGTGACTCTGATATGGGCACCATGTCTCACATCCGTATAGCAAAGCTGATATGACAACGGCCCTGTATACCTTGCAGTTGGTGGCCAACCTGATGTTCTGTGACCAAACTCGGTCTGTTCAGTTGACTAAAGGCAAAGCAGGCTTTTCTGGTTCTTGACTCAATCTCTACATCAGAGAACTTGAGAATGTTATTATGCTGCCCAGGTAGCAAAACTTGTTGACAGCGCCCTGTGGCTCAGAAGGGTTGGGAAAGGAAGAGGATGGCAGCAGTGATAGCGGACTCTATAGTTAGGGGGTAAGACAGGTGATTTTGTAGACACAGAAAATAAACACGGATGGTAGTTTGCCTCCCAGGTGCCAGGTTCCGGGATGTTTCTGATCGCATCTACAATACCCTTAAGTGGGAAGGAGAACAGCCAGAGGTCATGGTACATATTGGTACAAACGACAGGTAGGAAAAGGGAGGAGGCCCTGAAAGCAGACTACAGGGAGTTAGAAAGGAAGTTGAGAAGCAAGACCACAAAGGTAGTAATCTTGGGATTACTACCTGTGCCACATGATGGTAAGTATAGGAATAGAATGAAGTGGAGAATGAATGTGTGGTTGAGGGATTGGAGCAGGGGGCAGGGATTCAGATTTCTGGATCATTAGGTCCTCTTTTGGGGCAGATGTGACCTGCACAAAAAGGACAGGTTGCACTTTAATCTGAGTGGGACCAATATCCTGGCGGGGAGCTTGCTAAGGCTATTGGGGAGAGTTTAAACTAGAATTACTGGGAGATGGGAACTGAACAGAAGAGATGGAGGAAGAGGCAGTTGGCTCACAAATAGAGAAAGCTTGGAGACAGTGCGAGAGGGAGGATAGACAGGTGACAGAGAAGGGACGCTCTCAGACCAATGGTTTGAGATGTGTCTATTTTAATGCAAGGAGTATTATGAACAAAGCAGAAGGGCTTAGAGCGTGGATCAATACTTGGAGCTATGACGTTGTGGCCATTACACACACTTGGATGGCTCAGGGGCAGGAATGGTTACTTCGAGTGCCAGGCTTTAGATGTTTCAGAAAGGACAGGGAAGGAGGCAAGGGAGGTGAAGGCATGGCACTGTTGATCAGAGAGAGTGTCACAGCTGCAGAAAAGGAGGAAGTCATGGAGCGATTGTCTACAGAATCTCTGCGGGTAGAAGTTAGGAACAGAAATGGGTCAGTAATTCTACTGGGTGTTTTTTATAGACCACCCAATAGTAACGGTGAGAAGTAATAGTAATTGTGAGAAGATAGGGAGACAGATTCTGCAAAGGTGTAATAATAACAGGTTTGTCGTGGTGGGAGATTTTAATTTCCCAAATATTGATTGGGATCTGCCTGGAGCAAGGTGTTTAGATGGGGTGGAGTTTGTTAGGTGTGTTTAGGCTCAGAAGCATTCGGACTCTCACGACCAGACTATGTAACAATTTCTTCCCCCAAGCTATCAGACTCCTCAATACCTGAAGCCTGGACTGACACCTTGCCCTACTGGCCTGTTTATCATTTATTGTAATGCCTGCACTGTTTTTGTGCACTTTATGCAGTCCAGTGTAGGTCTGTAGTCTAGTGTAGCTTTCTCTGTGTTGTTTTTTTTTATTATATAGTTCAGTCTCGTTTTTTGTACTGTCATGTAACACCATGGTCCTGAAAAATGTTGTCTCATTTTTACTATGCACTGTACCAGCAGTTCTGGTCAAAATGACAGTAAAAGTTAACTTGACTTGAGGAAGGTTTCTTGACATTATAAGTAGATAAGCCTACAAGAGGAGAGGCTGTACTTGATCTGGTATTGGAAAATGAACCTGGTCAGGTGTCAGATCTCTCAGTGGGAGAGCATTTTGGAGATAGCAATCACAATCCTTTACCATAGCATTGAAGAGGGGTAGGAACAGACAAGTTAGGAAAGCATTTAATTGGAGTAGGGGAAAATATGAGGCTATGGGGCAGGAACTTGGAAGCATAAATTGGGAACAGATGTTCTCAGGGATATGTACGGAAGAAATCTGGCAAATGTTCAGGGGATATTTGCGTGGAGTTCTGCTTTGGTATGTTCCAATGAGACGGAAAGGATGGTAGGGTACAGGAACCATGATGTACAAAGGCTATTGTAAATCTAGTCAAGAAGAAAAGAAAAGCTTACAAAAGGTTCAAAAAATTAGGTAATGATAGAGATCTAGAAGATTATAAGGCTAGGTGGAAGAAGCTTGAGAATGAAATTAGGAGAACCAGAAGAGGGCATGAAAAGGCCTTGGCAGAAAGGATTAAGGAAAACCCCAAGGCATTCTACAAATATGTGAAGAGCAAGTAGATAAGATGTGAGAGATTAGGAGCAACCAAATGTGACAATGGAAAAGTATGTATGGAACTGGAGGAGATAGCTTAAGTATTCACTATGAAAAAGGACCTTGGTTATTGTAGGATTGTCTTACAGCAGATTGAAAAGCTTGAGCATGCAGATATTAAGAAAGAGGATGTGCTGGAGCTTTTGGAAAATATCAAATTGGATAAGTCACCGGAACCAGGCAAGATGTACCCCAGATTAATGTGGGAGGCAAGGCAGGAGATTGCTGAGCCTCTGGCGATGATCTTTGCATCATCAATGGGGACGGGAGAGGTTCTGGAGGATTTGAGGGTTGCGGATGTTGTTCCCTTATTCAAGAAAGCAGTGAGTCTTACTTCAGTGGTTGGTAAGTTGATGGAGAAGATCCTGAGCGGTAGGATTTATGAACATTTAGAGAGGCATAATATGATTACGAATAGTCAGCATGGCTTTATCAAATACGGGTCGTGCCTTACAAGCCTGATTGAATTTTCTGAGGATGTGACTAAACACATTGATGAAGGTAGATCAGTAGATATGTCAAGCACGAGGAAACCTGCAGATGCTGGAAATTCAAGCAACACATACAAAATGCTGGTGGAACGCAGCAGGCCAGGCAGCATCGACAGGGAGAGGCACTGTCGATGTTTCAGGCCGAGACCCTTCAGCAGGACCCTCAGTCCCGACTAAGGGTCTCGGCCCGAAATGTCGACAGTGCTTCTCCCTATAGTTGCTGCCTGGCCTGCTGCATTCCACCAGCATTTTATGTGTGTTGCTTCAGTAGATATGCTTATGGATTTCAGCCAGGCATTTGATAAGGTACCAAATAAATACAAGGCTTATTGAGAAAGTAAGGAGGCATGGGATCCAAGGGGATATTGCTTTGTGGATCCAGAACTGGCTTGCCCACAGAAGGCAAAGAGTGGTTGTAGATGGGTAATATTCTGCATGGAGGTTGGTGACCAGTGGTGTCCCTCAGGGATCTGTTCTGGGACCCCTACTCTTCATGATTTTTATAAATTTCCTGGATGAGGAAGTGGAGGGATGGATTAGAAAATTTGCTGATGACACAAAGGTTGGGGGTGCTGTGGATAGTGTGGAGGGCCGTCAGAGGTTACAGTGGGACATTGATAGCATGCAAAGCTGGGCTGAGAAGTGGCAACACACACACAATGCTGGTGGAACACAGCAGGCCAGATAGCATCTATAGGAAGAAGTACAGTGGACGTTTCGAGCTGAGACCCTTCGACTTGGCCCAAAATGTCGACTGTACTTCTTCCTATAGATGCTATCTGGCCTGCTGCGTTCCACCAGAATTTTGTGCGTGTTGCGTGAATTTCCAGAATCTGCAGATTTCTTCATGTTTGAGAAGTGACAGATGGAGTTCAACCCAGGTAAGTATGAGGTGGTTAATTTTGGTAGGTCAAATATGATGGCATTAATGGAAAGTCTCTTGGCATTGTGGAGGATCATGGGATCTTGGGGTCTGAGTCCATAGGACACTCAAAACTGCTGCGCTGGTTGACTCTGTGGTTAAGAAGGCATACAGTGCATTGGCCTTCATCAATCGTTGGATTAAGTTCAGGAGCAGAGAGGTAATGTTGCAACTATATAGGACCCTGGAGTACTGTGCTCAGTTCTGGTTGCCTCACTACAGGAAGGATGTGGAAACTATAGAAAGGGTGCAAGAGGAGATTTACAAGGATGTTGCCTGGATTGATGAGCATGCCTTATGAGAATAGGTTGAGCGAACTTGGCCTTTTCTCCTTGGAGAGATGGAGGATGAGAGGTGACCTGATAGAGGTGTATAAGATGATGAGAGGCATTGATCGTGTGGATAGTCAGAGGCTTTTTCCCAGGGCTGAAATGGCTTGAGTAAATTTTTTACGCAGAGAGTGGTGAGTGCGTAGAATGATCTGCCAGCGACGGTGGTGGAGGCGGATACGATAGGGTCTTTTAAAAGACTCCTCAATAGGTAAATGGAGCTTAGAATAATAGAGGACAATGGATAACCCTAGGTAATTTCTAAGTTAAGAACATATTTGGCACAGCTTTGTGGGCTGAAGGGCCTGTATTGTGCTGTAGGTTTTCTATGTTTCTATGAACTTTAACATGAAGAAGTTAAAGATATTGCAGAGAAAGGTAAAGGAGAGAACAGGCACTGACTTGAAATCAAAGTCAAAGTTAATTTATTATTAAAGTACATATACATTGTCATGTACTGCTTTGGGATTCATTTTTGTACAGGTATTTACAGGAAAATAAATAAATACAAAAGAATTTATGCACTAAAAACCAGTTAGACTTGAAATCAAGGAGAGAAATGTGGATATAGTTTGAATGATATCTTTGTATCCAAAATAACGCTTGCATTGTGTAGTTATTCCACTCTCAGCTCTCTCCCTGTCCCATTGTCCTTTAGTACAAGAACATAAGAAAATAGAAACAGGAGTATGCCGCTCGGCCTGAAGAATTGGAGCAGGGGGCAAGGCATCAAATTTTTGGATAATTGGGACCTCTTCTAGGCATGTGCAACCTGTATAAAAGGGACAAGTTGCACTTGAACCTGATGGGGACCAGTATCTTTGCAGGCAGGTTTACTAGAGCTGTTAGGAGTGGTTTAAACTAACATGACTGGGGAACGGGAACCAGTATGATAGGGCTGAGGATGAGCTAAGTAGAAGATGGTTGTAACATGAATGTAAGGAAGGACAAACCAATGATTAGGTACAAATGCAGAGAGAGCAAAGAAATTGTACCACAGAGGCAAAATTCAAAAGAGTGAAGAATGTAGGACTGAAGGTGCTGTATTTAAATGTGCGTAGCATTTGGAATAAGGTCAACGAACTTGTGGCACAGTTAGAGATTGGTTGGTATGATGTGAGCATCACTGAGTCATGGCAGAAAGAAGTTAGGAGCATAACATCAAAGGATATGCCTAGTGTTGAACGAATAGGCAGGAAGGCATAGGCATTGGTGTGGTTCTGTTGCTAAGAGGTGTAATTACATCATTAGAAAGAAGTGACAAAGGGTCAGAGAATATTGAATTCTCTGAATGGATGGAGTTAAGAAATTGCAAGGCCATAATGGGAATCATATGTAGGCCTCCAAATAGTAACCAAGATGTGGGGTTGAGATAGCATAAAGGTAGTGTCTCATTTGTAATAGGGGACTTAAATGTGCAAGGAGATTAGGAAAAACAGTTTGGTGTCGGATTGCAAGAGACGGAAGTTGTTGAATGCCTATGAGATGTGTTTTTTTTAGAGCAGCTTGTGCTTGAGCCGGCTCCAGGAAAGGCTATCTTCGATTGAGCATTGTGCAGTGACCCAGATCTTATTAGGGAGCTTAATCTAAAAGGACCCTTAGTGATCACAATACGATTAAATTCATATTGCAATTTCAGAGGAAGAAGCATAATTCCATTGCGATACTAATTATGGAAGCATGAGGGAGGAGCTTCTCCAGGTGGATTGGGGGAGGATACTGGTGGGGAAGATGGTGGAGCAGAGATGGCCGAGGTTTCTGGGAATAGTTCACAAGGCATGGAATAGAAATGTCCTATAGGAGTTTTTGAATGGTAAGGGTAGACAACTATAGCTGACAAGGGAAGTTAAGGACTGCTAAAAGCCAAGGAAAGAGCATATAAGGTAGAAGTGAGTGGGAAGTTGGATGATTGGGAAACTTTTAAAATCCAACAAAAGGCAACTAAAAAAGCTATAAGAGGGAAAACATGAAATGTCTGAAGGCAAGCTCTGGTATATGAATATGAAGGGTATAAAGCAGGAAACTAGAAGTTTTTTTCAGTTATAATGAAGAGCAAAAGGGAGGTGAGAGTTGATATTGGACCACTGGTAAATGAGGGGACAAAGAAATGGCAGATGAATTTAATGAGTACTATGCATCAGTAGTCTCTGTGGAAGACACTAGTAGTGTGCCAGAGGTCTGTGAGTGTCAGGGAACAAGAGTGAGTGCCATTGCTATTACAAAGGAAAAGGTACCAAAAAAATTGAAAGTTAAGTCACCTCAGCCAGATGGACTACAATCCAGAGCCCTGAGAAAGGTTGCTGAAGAGATAATGGATGCATTAGTCATGATCTTTCAAGAATCACTTGATTCTGGCATGGTCCCGGAGGAAGTTCTTCGAGGAAGTAACCAGCAGGGTAGACAAAGGAGAGACAGTGGATTTGCTGATGATACAACCATTGTTGGTAGAATCTCAGATAGAGACAAGGGGATGTACAGGAGTGAGATATGCCAACTAGTGGAGTGGTGTCACAGCAACAACCTTGCACTCAACATCAGTAAGATAAAAGAGCTGATTGTGGACTTCAGGAAGGGTAAGAAGAAGAAACACATACCAATCCTCATAGAGGGATCAGAAGTGTAGAGAGTGAGCAGTTTCAAGTTGCTAGGTTTCAAGATCTCTGAGGACCTAACCTGGTCCCAACATATAAAGAAGGCTAGACAGCGACTATACTTTAGGAGTTCGAAGAGATTTGGCACGTCAACAAATATACTCAAAAATTTCTACAGTTGTACCATGGAGAGCATTCTGACATATTGCATCACTGTCTTGTATGGAGGGGCTACTGCACAGGACCGAAAGAAGCTGCAGAAGATTGCAAATTTAGTCAGCTCCATCTTGGGTACTAGCCTACAGAGTACCCAAGACATCTTCAGGGAGCGGTGTCTCAAAAAGGCATGCCCTTTTCTCACTGTTATCATTAGGTAGGAGGCACAGAAGCCTGAAGGCATACACTCAGCGATGCAGGAACAGCTTCTTCCCATCTGCCATCCGATTCCTAAATAGACATTGAACACGTGAACACTACCCCCCTTTTTAATATATATTTTGCATGTTTTTAAATCTATTCGATATACATATCTATTCGATATGTAATTGATTTATTTATTATTTCTTCTATATTATGTATTGCATTGAACTGCTGTAGCTAAGTTAACAAATTTCATGACACATGCTGGTGATAATAAACCTGATTCTGATTCATTTATTTTGATTGTCAGAAAGCACTTGATAAGGTGCCACACATGAGGCTGCTTAACAAGATAAAATCCTATGATGTTACAAAAAAGATTCTGGCATGGATAGAGGAATAGCTGACAGCCAGGAGGCAGTGAGTGGGAATAAAGGGGACCTTTTCTGGTTGGCTGCCAGTGGTGTTCCTTGGGTCAGTATTGAGACCATTACTTTTCACATTGTTTATCAGTGATTTAGATAATGGAGTTGATGGCTTTTTGGCAAAGTTTGCAGATGGTACAAAGATAGGTGGAGGGGTAGGTCATGCTGAGGAATCAATGCAATCGAAGCAGGACAGATAAATCGGAAGAATGGACAAAAAAGTGGCAGATGAATACAGTGCTGGGAAATGTATGATATGCATTTTGATAAAAGGAACAATAGTGCAAACTATTATCTAAATGGGGAGAAGGTTCAAATATCGGGTGCAGAGGGTCTTGGGAGTCCTCGTGCAACACTCCCAGAAGGTTAATTTACAGGTTGAGTCTGTGGTGAAGAAGGCAAATGTAATGTTGGCATTTATTTCAAGGGGAATAGAATATAAAAGCAAGGAGATAATGCTGAGCCTTTATAAGGCACTAGTCAGGCCACACAGAGTATTGTCAACAGTTTTGGTCTCATATTTCAGAAAGGATGTGTTGTCAATGGAGAGAGTCCAGAGGAGGTTCACAAGGATGGTTCTGGGAATGAAGAGGTTAAAATATGTGGAACGTTTGGCAGCTTTGTGGCAGTACTTACTGGAATTTAGAAGAATTCAGGGGGATCTCATTGAAACCTACCAAATGTTGAAAGGACTATATAAGGTGAATGTGGAGAAGATGTTTCCTATGGTGGGGATATCCAGAACTAGAGGTCACATCCTCAAAACTGAGGGGTAGCCTTTTAGAACACAGGTAAGGAGGAACTTTTTTAACCAAAGGGCAGTGTGTCTGTGGAATGATGTGCCACAGAACCTCAGTCTGTGGCAGAGGCCAAGTCTGTGGGTAAATTTAAAGCGAAAGTTGATAGTTTCCTGATCAATCAGGGTATCAAGGGATATGGCGTGATGGCAGGTCTGTGGGGTTAAGTGGGATCCGGAATCAGCCATGATAGAATGGTGGAACAGACTACCCCTTTGCCTCCATAAGATGCAACTTAATTCACTGCATTCATCCAGCAATGCACACAAAATCCTGGAGGAACTCAGCAGATCAGGCAACATCAGTCCTGATGAAGGACTTCAGCCCAAAATATCAACTGATTATTTCCCTCCGTCGATACTGCTTGACCTGCTCAGCTCCAACATTTTGTGTGTGTTGATCCAGATAGAACACAGAACATAATATAGCAGCACAGTACAGGCCCTGTGGCCCACTATGTTTTAATCTACTGTAAGATCAATCTTACCCTTCCCTTCTATATAGTCTTCCATTTTTCTTTCATCGATGTGCCTATCTGAGAGTTTCTTAAATGTCCAAATGCTTATGGCTCTACCACCACACCTGGCAGGGCGTTCCACATTCCTACCACTCTCTGTACAAAAAAAATCTTATCCTTGACATCTTCCCAATACTTTCCTCCAATAATCTTAAATTATGCCCCGTTGTATTAGCTGTAACTCAGCTACTAACTCAGGAGGTCAGGCAGCATTGGTCCTAATGAGCAGCTTCAGCCCAAAAATTAACTGTTCATTCCGCTCCAAAGATGCTGCCTGACTTTGAGTACCTCCAGCATTTTGTGTGTATTGATCCAGATCACCAGCATCTGCAGAATCTCTTGTGTCTGAGTTGCTCTAGCAGTTGATTTCTTTTCTCGCTACCAGATTCCCCATCTTTCAAAAATCTTTCTTGCTCTTAAGTAACTCCAGTGCTTTACCCCCCTGGTCTAAGAATTCCAGAGATTTACCAGACTCTAATGGCCCCTCCATTATCTTGTAACCATGTCCTCTTCAAGTCTCCCACTAGTGAAGACTTAGTAGCATCTAACCTCTAATGCCCTCTAAAGATCCACCAGTGTCCCACACTTACCTTAGCTATTTTTCAATCAATAGACACTTCCTCTTTGTCTTTTTCATAAGACGATAACACATAGAAGAATTGGGCCATTTGGCCAATTGAGCCATGTTTGTCCAACCTATCCTCTTAACTCATACCCTC
The DNA here is from genome assembly GCF_030144855.1 of Hypanus sabinus. Classification (NCBI taxonomy): domain Eukaryota; kingdom Metazoa; phylum Chordata; class Chondrichthyes; order Myliobatiformes; family Dasyatidae; genus Hypanus; species Hypanus sabinus. The sequence continues at coordinate 182,091,803 of NC_082707.1, forward strand.
TAATCTAAGCAGCATCCTGTTACACCTCTTGTGCACCCTCTCCACAGTCTCCATGTGCTTCTTGTAATGTGATGAACAGAACTTACACAGTTCTCTCAAGTGTGTTCTGACTGATGTTTTATACAGTATTACTTCCTACTTTTATACTCAATGAATTCCTGAATGTTGTATTAAAGAATTCTTGGAAGCGTACCATGGCTTTTCTATAGCCATCCTGTTTTCCAATACATTGACGCCAAATCCCATTGTAAAATTGGTCCTTCCAATTATTTTCTTTATTCATCAAGCTTGTGCCAGTAAATTACACCTATAATTAACTTACTAACCCATATGTCTTTGAAATGTGGGAGGCTTGTTTTTGTTGTTGCTGTTTTGTTGTATTCAGTGTTGTTCTGCTGAGCTGTGTTGGTTCTGGCATGTGTGCCGACACTTGCAGGCTCCTCCCAGCACATCTTCAGCTGTTTTGGTTGTTAACAGAAATGGCACATTTCCCTTTATGTTTTGATAACATGTAATAAATAAATCTGAATCTGGCCAACCTCTCCTTATAACTCAGACCCCTAACATCCTCATAAATTTTTCCTGCTCTCTTTCCAGTTTAACCACATCTTTCCTATAAAAGGATGACTAAAATTGTATGCTGTACTCCAAGCATGGTCTCACCAGTGTTCATACAACTGCAATGTAATGTCCTAATTGCTATACTCAGTGGTTGATGGGTGAATTGATTGAAGTTATGAGGCTTAAAAATGATCAGTTGCATCCAATGAATTCATGACATGGCTAAAATTTTAATACTGAGGAGAGACCACTTAAGGACAAAATCAGGAACCTCTTTTACACCGGAATGGAAATGAAAATCTGGATCTCTCTTTCTCAAAGGAGGGGATCAGTGACATTGATCTGGTGGTTCATATTGGTTGGAGGAATCAAGATAAGGGGCAAAAAGGAGACATAAGACTGTAGATCTGAGATCAATTCTTATCATCTAATTAGTTTAATATTGAGGTGGGTAAGATCTTCCACACCGGTTCAGATACCTGATGGTTGAAGGGTAATAACTTCCTGAATCTGGTGGTTTGAGATCTAAGACTTCTTCCTTCCTGATGGCAGCAGCTGAAGAGAGCATAGCCTGGATAGTAACTCTTACGTTGCACTTTCACAGATGCTGTTTGAGCAGCTGAATTCCTCCAGCAGATGGTTGATATGGAGCAAGAACTCGTGAAGGGGGTAGCAGTGGTTATCAGCCAAGGCCCTACTGACCTGCAGATCAGGGTTTGTATAAACCTTGTGAAATGTCACTGAGCACCTTGTATTCTGTTTGCTCTTACAGATCCCTGTTATGACGGGTGCCTTCATGGATTCACCCATCGACGAATGCAATGCCGAGTTCTCTCTCTTTAATTCCTCAACCAATGTGAATGACGCACCCTCAGCTCCAAATCAGCTCGAGGAACCCACTCCACCCTCCAATGATGCCATCTGGTTATGGATTGCAATTATAGCCACCATTGGTAATGTTGTGGTGGTGGGTGTTGTATATGCCTTCACATTCTAGGCTAACCAGACAACCTGTGTTACATGTGCACAGAGCGAGAACAACAGAGCAGTAGGATTAAACATTTATACTGAATCATGTTAGTCACTGTGCACACTGGGCAACTTATTGTGCGGGAGCATCAAACTGGGCTTAAGAAGATGAAAATGTGTGCACTCAAAAGCCCACGCGGAAGTCTTCCGCACATAGGAGGCCCAACTGATCAATCGGCCGAATGTGCACTTGTCACGTTCTTGCAATTAATTCGATACAGTTCATTCTGGGGCAACTGTCCTTGCACCAGCCTGCCTCCAGGTTTGAGGAACACAGCCGGCTTCTAACATGCCCCTTTCTTCAGCCTGCATGCTCTAATGGTGATCTCAACCATGTGATACACATGTGCCTGGTCCCAGCCCCCGACAATCAACAAACCTCAGCCTCTTTAATTTCACGTCTCCAGGGAGCCGATGTTACTTATGGATTAGCTGTGGTCTGTTATCAAAGAAGCCCTTATATGAAGAACAACATGTTCATCTATTGAGAGACCCTCATCTGAGGGAATTCACAGTGCAGTGTTAATCTCTCAAATATTCAACACATTCCGATGATACCGATAAGACTCTGCTACAGGGTTACTTTTGAAACACAATAGCTTTTATTAAAGACAAGACAACCTTACCCAGGGAAAAGAAATACGTTGGAAATCAGATTCAAAGTGCCATTTGGTTTTTATTGAGGCTGTCTTCAGTATATCTCATGGGCGATTTGGAGGCTGCCTGTGGACAATGAGATATAACGAAGTCAAGTTTGAAATACCAAAAAAAGTTTGGGAGTTGAGGAAAAGCTTCTAACTTTTGGGGAGTTTAGATTTATGTACCTGAATCTCTTTGTAAATGGCAAGCATGTTTTCACACTGGTGAGATAGGTGAGAGTTTCTTTGTTTCTAAAAGCTGTTTGGCTTTGAGTTTGAGGTTTGGGCTTGTGTTCAAAGAGATGGGGAAGCAGGGAGTGCTGGAGGCCCATAGGCACATAAGACAAAGGAGCAGAATTTGGCCATTTGGAGGAGTAATAAGTCACTCTTCCACTAGGTTTCTCTCCATTCCCCTCTCAGACATCTGCAAAAGATTGAGAGGATCTCAATGCCATAATTTAATAAATCAAATGGTCGGTAAGAACAAATATGAAGCTCCACCTACAGTCCTGTGTGGAATCACTCCATTATTGCTGTAAGTACAAATATACTAATGCAGTTTAATAATTACTTCAGTGATTAAACAACCCAACAGGACAAAATGGGGTGGAAGTGGATCTTGAGCAAATGCACAAATTGGGCAAATGCAAATCCGGAGCTCGGTTACAACTGGCCACAGAAATTATTGAAAACTAATACCTGTTTTCTTGGGGAGTCTCTCAGGGTTGCAGACAACTCGTCTCCATTCCAGATTTGTAGGTTCTGAGGGGAACAGAGATGTAAGGTGTGGAGAATCCACAGATCTGCCACTGATGGAGCAGGTACGCTTGATGAGGTGGGCTGTTTAGGAGGTACTGTTTTTTGTTTCACCTCCTTGCATTCCCATTTTAGAGACTAAAGGTCCTCAGTGCCTTCCTGGATGTTCTTTCTCCAAGTGGAATGATTTTAGGCCAGGGATTCACATAAGTCATTGAAAGTGTTATACCTATTTTCAATAAGCTTTGAGAATATCCTTGAGGGATTTTTGTCATCCTCCCTGAAGACTCTTGACAATGTGGGATTCAGGAGTGCCTGTTTTAGGAGTCAGGTTGACATGGTGTGTGGGTGGGAGCTGGCTGACTGTAACTGGAGCTTTAGCACTGGAAATGGCCTGGGAGAAGATTTTGAAATCAGCTCACTTATTTTACCAATTGGTGTGGAGGATTTCTTCTATTAGTGGTACCCCTCCAGTGTTCTGACCTGATTGTACTGTGTTCCGCAGAGATGCTAGGGATTAGTGGTGCCTGGTAGAGCTTCATTTAGGACTTATTCATTGATGCTGTTCGTCAGGTGGCTGAAATCTGAGCTGGCTTATTAAAACGGAGTGATTTTCATTACTGATGTCCGACTTCACTGGATCCCAAGAAACAGAGTATAATCAGTTTTCCTGAGATCTGTTATCTATAAATCTTCACTGGCTCCTGAGAAACAGAGTGTAATCAAGTTTTCTGGGAATTATTGTGGAAGCAATCCTTAGATTGGTGGAAAACAAGGCTATTTTTTGTTCTGTCTATTTTACAATCCTCACTTCCTGCCAGCTCAAACCATAATTACATTTCCATTTGGCAATCCAGTTAATTATTTTCATTTAATATTCTGATGTGCTGTGGTGTCAGGATTTGAACTGGACACTGAATCATTAACTCAGGATGCAGGAAGCAAATCTACTCATCTTCTGGGTCCTATGGTAGGCAGAGACTGGAGACATAATATTGATTTGAGACAATACCCTTATCTATAAGGGAATAGGATAGTGATTAAGGCTTTATCGGAGTGTTGGTCTTTGGTCAGTGGGCAATATCCCTGATCTGAGTCAGAAATCATGAGATCTGCGTGGAAGATCTAAGTCAATACTCCACTTTCAGGACTGAGGCACCATGCATCTATTACCTCAGCCTCTATACATTACCTTGTTAGGCTGTAAGAAAGCTGTCACTACCCATTGGATTCTTCCTGCTGACCGAGAACATAAACAGGAGTGTGAGATAGTGAGTTGGTTACTTGCATCTCATTCTCACCTGACACATTGTGATCTCTTTGGAGACGATGTGCTTTAAAGCTAAAAGGTTTGCAGTCAACTGCTCTGCCCTGTCAATAACTGTCATCTACTAAAAGCCTGGAGTGACAGTGGATAAATGTTAGCATTTATTTAGAGATGCAGCACAGTAATAGGCCATTCCAGCTCAACGAGCCATGCCGCACAATTACAACCATATGTTCAATTAACCTACTAACCCACATCTTTGGAATGTGAAAGGAAAGATCGGCACAACATCGTGGGCTGAAGGGCCTGTACTGTTCTATGATCTATGAAACTGGAGCACCCAGAGGAAACCCACACTATCTTGGGGAGAATGTACAAGCTCCATACTGACTGTGGCAGGAATAGAACCCAGGTCACTGACACTGTAATAGCATTACACTAACCATTATTACACCGTTCAGAATAAGTTTGTGGAATTTATTATGTAATGTAATCTTATGTGTATACCAATATTTATTTTATCACTGTAAAATATTAGTTGGAGGGTGCATTTTCCTCCTTGGTTTGCTGTTTGAGGGAATTCTTCAGTGTTCAGCCAGGTTGCTAGGCATTGGGAACTTTTGGAACTGCCACCTACCTGAAAGCTATCGGAGTATGACATAGGGAAGATTCAAGCTCCAGGAATTACTGTATCACTTGGGGTGCTTCTTCTGAGGTCAGTATTGAACACAGTGTAGTCATTGGCTGCAAAGTCCAAGGCAGTGTTGGTAACTTGCATGTGTTATGGTTTAGATATTGGCTCAGGACATTGCTTTTAGAAATACTTCTCTGGGATATGGACACCCTTCCCCAATAGTCACAGCAGTGAGGAATTCCCTCAGGCCCTAAGACAGGTACTTCTCAGTACTGCTCCCCCAGCAGTGACATGTTCCTTCAGCACTGCCCCTCAGGCCCTAAGAGAGTGAGGTGAAGTCTCAGCTCTTTCCCTCAGGCCCTAAGACAGTGAGGTAGGTGTTCCCTTGGTACTGCCCATCAGGTCTAAGAGAGTGAGGCGTTTCCTATGTACTATTCCTCAGGCACTAAGATGGTGAGGCATTCCCTCAGTATTTTCCCTCAGCCCTAAGAAAGTGAGACATTTTCACAGTACTATCACTCAGATCTAAGTCATTGCAGTATTCCCTTAGTGCTATCCCTCTGCCCTACGACAATGAGGCATTCCCTCAGTACTGACCTTCCGCCCTAAGACTGAAGCATTCCCTCAGCACTGCCCCTCATGGCCTAAGTGAGGTATTACCTTAGTACTATCCTTCAGCCCTAAGAGTGAGGCATTTTTTCAATACTATCTTTCAGGCTTTGAGACAGTGAGGTGTTCTTTCAGTACTACCCTATCAGCCCTAACACAGTGAGGTGTTTCCTCAGGACTTAAGACAGTGGGGTGTTCCCTCTACTATCCCTCAGGGCACAGAACAGTACGGTGCCCATCACTGCCCATCAGCTGTTATGACAATGATGTGTTTGTCAGTCTGCTCCTCAGTCCCTGAGACAGTGAGGCACTCTCTCAATACCATTCCCTAGTACAGGGGTACAGAGGCACAGTGGTAAGTACCTGGTTTAATATCCAACCCAATTCAAAGAAAAAATGGGTCAAGGTTTCTTGTAATACATCTAATTTGGGTCATAGGGCACTACAGAACAGGCCCCTCAGTGCCAGCCTGGTCTGCCTACTCCTATTTGATTGTACCTGAACCTCCATGCCTTCCTATCATGTACTTATTCAAACTTATTTTAAATGTTACAATCTACCACTTCCACTGCCACCTCGTTCTACACTCACACCACCCTTTGTGTGAAGAAGTTCTCCCTTAAATATTCCACCTTTCACCTGTGACCTCTAGTTCTAGTCTCACCCAACCTGAAGGAGAAAATCCTGTTTACATTTACCTTATCTGATGGCCTTTGTTGCGGTCAACCATGGATGTTGCATTCTAGCTGTTGAAGTTGATATGCGAGCCAGGTGATGCACCATCAATAACTCACACTGAGACGTAAGGCGAGATATCAGCTTTTATTGACTGAAGAAGGAACCAGCAGTGAATGACCATCATATTACATCCTGGAGAATGAGGCAGAGGATCAGACCTCGATCGCCTTTATACAGGGGCCTGTGGGAGGAGCCACAGGAGCAGTCAGAAGGGGGCGTGTCCAGACAGGCACATAGTTCACCACATTCACCCCCCCTTTGTTTGAAAGAGTCCCCATGTGGCGAAGTTTCTTACAGGTCAAGTCTATCAGGTGGTCAAATCTGTTGCTGCGATCTACGTAGCACCGGCTGTGATTGCACCGATGCCGGCAACATTGGTGATTGCACAGGAGATGGAGGTTGTGCTGGTTCCAGCTCATGCATGTGCGAGGCATCTGGTATATAAGTATCATGAGGAGTCCATGTAGGGCCTGGTGAGCACGGTGTCACCTTGGGTACAGGGTTCATAGTTACTGGAGAGTGTTCAGGGTAGTGGTCTGCTGCACCTGTGGGCGCCAGGTCGCGGATGGAGACCGTGTCCTCCCACCCATCAGGTAAGACCACGTAAGCATACTGGGGGTTCGCATGCAGAAGGTGAACCCTCTCGACCAGCGGGGAGTATTTATTGCTCCTCACATGTTTCCGGAGCGGCACTGGCCCCGGGGACATCAGCCAAACTGGTAGAGCAGTGCCAGTGACAGACTTCCTGGGAAAAGAGAATAGGAGTTCATGAAGGGGGGGGGGCACCATCCGACCACCTGGGCCCTCCAAGGGCTTGTGCTTGGCTCAATGATCCCCTCCCTGAGCAGCCACTGCAAGTGGTGTCGGTAGCGCAGCTGTCGTGTTGGATGGGATGTGTGTGTCGCTGTGTGTGTGGTCAATAGTGATGAAGTCCCACAGAACTGAGTTCCTCCAGCATTTTGTATGTGTTGCTGTAGAAATCTAGCATTTGCAGAATCTCTTGTGTTTATGATTCCTTTGGTCACTCAGTGTCCTTCACACTGGCCAAGAATTGAGCAGACCAAAAGGTGAGGCACAGAAGGCTTTGGGAAGGGACTGATGGACTGATTCCTTGGGATGAAGATCCTGGAACCGGGTGCCACAATCTTAGGGTAAGAGGCTTGCCCATTTACAGTGGAGATGAGATAATTGTTTCACAAACAAGAGAAAATCTGCAGATGCTGGAAATCAAAGCACTACACACAAAATGTCTTAGCAGGCCAGGCAGCATCTATGAAAAAGAGTAAACAGTGGACATTTTGGACCGAGAGCATTCATCAGGATCTTCAGCCTGTTGAGGATTTATGGAATTCTCTGCCTACAGAGTTGTGAAGTCCAGTCACAGTGACTCATTGATAGATACCTGGCTGTCAACGTGAGTGCATGGGGGAAATGAAAGAGAATGGTCTTGGCTCCAAGCATCGAACATTTATTCCTCTCTACAGATGTTGCCTGACCTGAATGTTGTTCCTTCAACATTTTATATGTGTTATTCTGTATTTCCAGCATCTTCTGTTTATATTGAGGATTTGAGATTGGCCATCATCTAATTGACTCACAGCTGACACAAGGGGTCAACTTCTGATGCATCAATGAGATGCTAAGGGGATGGGGGTGGAGGGGCAGTATCCTACCTTTGCTCACTTGCATTAAATTTTGGTCATCTGAGGTACAGAGGGGGATTCATCAGGCTAAGCACGTGGGACTGAAGACTCCCCCTCAGAACAACCCCTGATAAGGGTTATTAACCCGAAAGCTCAGCAACTGGTTTCTGGGATGTTCTGTTTCTCTTGTGTATGTAGTTTGTTGAAACTGTGGAAGGTGCAAGGTTCTGAAGGTGGTAGAAGAGGGTGTAAAATATGCCAGAGATTGGTTGGGGGAGGGCATGTTTAGAAAGTGGGATTGGTGAAGGTCTGTAGTTTTCAGAGAGGTTTTGTATTGAATTTATTAATATCAGCCCATGTACAGACTATTATAATTTAGTGGTAAAATTCCATTTAAAGGACCAATTAATTTTAATGTAGAGTGGCTCTACAATTACTGTTCTATACTGATGATATCTCCTGGTTTTGATGTATTTGTATAATGTGGCTATTTGATAATTTTCACTGCTCTATTTTCTTCTTGTACGTGTTCAAATGCTGTAGTTTTTTTTACAATAAAATTTTTGAAATGGGGTGAAAAATTGGGTTTTGGAGTGGTTCTGGATTGACTTGGAGGAATTGTTCTCTCAGCCAACTGCACCTGTGATATTTGTCCGTGTCACTTCTCACCGAGAAAGATTGCAGAAATTTGGCTAGTTTGAGACCGATGATGACAGTTTTCATCTGGGAACCCTTGTGATAAAGGGCAACTAATAACTGCAGACAGATCAATGAACTCACTGAACCTCACACTTCTGCTCTTGACAACACTAAGAACATAAGAAAGAGAAGCAAAAGTAAGCCATCTGGTCTGACAAGCCTACTCTGCCATTCAATCAGATCATTGCTGATCTGGCATTATCTCCACCTACCTACCTTTCCCCCATAGCCCTTAATTCCCTTTCTATGCAAAATCTATCCAAACTTGCCTTAAATATATTTACTGAGGTAGCCTCCACTGCTTCATTGGGTAGATAATTCTACAGATTTACCACTTTTTGGGAAAAGCAGTTTCTCCTCATCCCTGTCATAAATCTACCTCCCCAAATCTTGAGGCAATATTCCCTAGTTCTAGCCTCATGGACCAGTGGAAACAACTCACCTGCCTCTATCTTATCTATCCCTTACATAATTGTTCATGTTTCTGTAAGATCTCCTCTCATTCTTCTGAATTCCAGCGAGTACAGTCCCAGGCAACTCAATCTCTCCTAATAGTCTAACCCCCTCATTTCTGGAATCAACCTGGTGAACCTCTTCTGCACCGCTTCCAAGGCCAATATATCCTTCCTCGAGTAAGGAGACCAGAATTGCACACAGTACTCCAGGGTGGCTTCACCAGTACCCTGTACAGTTGCAGCATAACCTCCCTGCTCTTAAATTCAATCCCTCCAGCAATGAAGATCAACATTCTATTTGCCTTGTTGATAGCCTACTGCACCTGCAAGCCAACCTTTTGTGATTCATGCACAAGCACTCCCAAGTCCCTCTGCACGATAGCATGGTGCAATTTTTTTTACTATTAAAAGAATGATTTGTTTTTTTCAATTTTCCTTCCACAGTGGATGACCTTGCTTTTACCAACGTTGTACTCCATCTGCCAGACCTTTGCCTACTCACTTAACCTATCTATATCTTATGCGCAATTTGCTTTTCCACTCAATTTAGTATCATCAGCGAACTTAGATACACTACACTGAGTCCCCTCTTCAGTATCATTAATGTATATCGTGTACTGTTGCGGGCCCAGCACCAACCCCTGCAGCACACTGGTCCCCACTGATTTCCAACCAGAGTAACACCCATGTATCCCAATTCTCTGCTTTCTATTAGTTAACCAATCCTCTATCCATGCTAATACATCAGCCCCAACTCTACGCATCCTTATCTTATGGATCAATCTTTTCTGCGGCACCTTATCAAACGCCTTCTGGAAATCCAAGTAAATGAAGTGTATCTGCTCCCCTCTATCCATTGCACTTGTATATATCCTCAAAGTTTATTTAACAGGACCTGTCCTTGCTGAATCTATGCTGCATCTGCCTGATGGATCCATTTCTTTCTGGATGCCTCACTATTTCTTCTTTAATGATTTTGAATTACCACTATTCATTTCAAAGTGATCTCCTTCTAGAGTTAGGCCCCTTGCTGACTATTGGGACAAAAAGCCATGATTATTCATAGAACAGGACAGCACAGAAACAAGTCCTTTCACCCATCTGGTCTGTGCTGGACTGTTATTCTGCCTCATCGTATCGACCTGCACCTAGATTGTAAGCCTCCATACCCTTCCTATCCATGTACTTATTCAAACCTTTGAAATGTTGCACTCAAACCTGCATCCACCACTTCCACTGGCAGCTCTTTCCACACTTGCACTACTCTTTGAGTGAAGAAGATTGCCCTGAAATATTTCCCCTTTCACCATTAATCTATGACCCCTATTTCAGATCTCACCCAATCTCAGTGGGTGGAAAAACCTGCTTGCATTTATCCTGTCTATACCCTTTATAATTTTGTACAACTTCTATCAAATCTCCCCTGCATTAGCCTATGCTCCGGGGATTAAAGACCTAATCTATTCAACCTTTCCCTATAAGTCAGCTCCTCAAGTCCTGGCAAAATCCTTGTAAAAGTCCTCTGTACTCTTTCAATCTTACTGATATTTTTCCCATGCACACCTTCCTACCATCTTACCCAATTTCAACATAACATCCCAACATCTGTATTCAGTACTTTGATTTATGAAGGCCTTTGTGCCAAATATTCTACTTGTGACCCTATCTATATACCTATGATACCACTTTCATATTCGATACAAATGTCACATTGGATAATTTGGGGGGGGGAGCTTTGGGGTTCTAACGCTTTAACTGTTGCTCATTCTTCTGTTTTCATAGACGTTTATGAAGAACAAGTATTTCAGGATGTATATTGCATATATTTCTGATGTTAAATGAACTATTGAACTATTAATTAATGGTAACTATTATTGTCACATATACAGTGGAAAAATCTTTGCAGGCCATCCAGGCAGGTCATTTAATACATGTACAATAAGGTAGAACAAAAGGAGAAGCTAGAACAGAATGCACAATATAGTGTATCTGCTGAAGTGAATAGATAGGTTATATGGCCACTGTAAATTGGCCCCAGTGTGTAGGTGAGGTGTCAAATTATGGGGAGTTGATGGGAATGTGAGGAGAATATAATGTAGGATAGATAGTATTGATTTATTATTGGCACGTGTACTAAGATATGGTAAAAAAGCTTTTGTGTGCTATCGACAGATCAGTGTAGACTGAAGTACATCAATCTAGTAAAAAGGAACAAAAGATTGCAGAGCATAGGGTTTACAGAGAAAGTGCAATGCAAGCAGACAAAGTGTAAGGGCAACAATAAGGCAGATTGTGAGGTCAAGAGTTCATCTTTATCATACCAGATGTCCTTTCAAGAGTCTTACAACAGCGGGGTAGAAGTTGTCATTGAGCTATGCAGTACATGATCTCAGGCTTTTGTACCTTCAGTCCAAGAGGGAGAAGTGCCCCTCCATAGACTCTCTCTGCACGTCCCACTGTCTCTGGGGTGGGAAGGGTCCTTGATTATGCTGACTGCTTCCCCAAGGCAACAGAAATGCAGACCGAGTCCACGGAAGGAGGCTGGTAGAAGATCATGGCCATGGTTTTGAGATCTGAGCCTCAGTCTCACCACCGTTGACATTGCTAGGGTATAAACAATGGCAGGAAGAGACAGAGTGGGTGGTGAGAGGGTGAGGAACACAAGTTAGCTGGAAATGGAAACAGGAATGGATGACTCAGATTGCTACAATACTAATAAGATCATATTTTATCTGATTGCAACTTCAATCTTCTCTTCCTACTCAAAGTCAGATTTATTATCAAAGTATGTACAAGTCATCATATACTACATTGAGATTCGTTTACAGGAAAATAAAGAAATACAATAGAATTTATGAAAAGCTATACATAAACCAAAACAAATCTTGCAAATAATAATAAAAACTCACCTTTTTAAAGGCTTTCACAACTCTATCCATTTGCTTATTAAGAATCTATCATTCTTAAAAATATTGAAAAACCTGGCTTCCACCAGCTTTTAAGATCAAGAGTTACAACAATTCATGAACCTCAGACTGAGAAAAAAGATCTGTCTTAAATGGTTCGAGATTCTTTCAAAGGAGGAAACATCTAGTCTACCTCTAACCTGTCAAGACCCTCAGTACCTTGAGTATTTCAATCGATCACCCTTTCATTGAACTCCCATGGAACCAACATAACTAGTGTGACCTGACCCCATTAGGCAGCCTGCTCATTCCAGGGGTATGAATTCAGTTGTTTTTCCCCGAACTGCAATCACACTCTTATACGCTTCCTGTATCAAAACTGCACACAGCACACTAGACTAGAAAAACAAGAGATACTGCAGATGCTGGAAATCCTAAGCAACACCACAGAAAATACTGTGGGAACTCAGCAGGTCAGGCAGCATCTATAGAAGGGGGAATAAACAAGCAACACTTCAGGCTGAGGCCCCTCATCAGGACTGAGAAGAGAAAGAGGAGTACAAGCTGGAAGGTGTTGGGTAAGACCAGGTGAGGGGGAAGTGAGAGAATAAGTAAGAAGCTGGGAGGTGATAGGTGTTAAAGGTAAAGGGCTGAAGAAGGAGGAGAGGAGAGTGGACCGTGTGAGAAAGGGAAGGAGGAGGAAAAGCAGAAGAAGGTGATGGGCAGGTGAGGAGAAGAGAAGGGATGAGAGAGGAGCCAGAATGGGGTCTGGAGTGCAGACCTCAGGCTGAAGACATGCCTGTGTAGGTGGTTGTCTGTGTTACTAGAGCCACCTAGAATTTCCCAACTGGCAAAGAAAGGGCATTTTACTGAACAGTACACAGATTCCTAATAGGGGTATCATGGCTGATAGGGTGGTGAATGCAGAATTTGGCATGCTGATCTTCATTAGTCCGAGCACTGAATACAGGGGTTGGGGCAGGATTGTCCACACTTCAGAATCCGGAAGTCTACAAGCCTGAGAGTCTGGGGCCAAGGACTGGAGGCCCAAAGGCAGACTGCCCTGGAATGTTGCCACTGGAACATGTGATGACACTTGTGGGCTGCACCAGCACATCCTTAGGTTGTGTTGGTTGTTTCAGCAAATGACTCATTTCACTGTATGTTTCAATGTCCATGTGATGAATAAATAAATCTGAATTGTACAAGATGTTGTTGAGTTTGCACTTGAAGTACTCTGTTCAGTTTTGATCGCCCTGTTAATATGAGTTGGAAAGAGTGCAAAGATTTGCAAGAAAATTGCTAGGACTTGTGGGTCTAAATTATAGGGACAGATTTTATTCCTTGGAAGGCAGAGACTGACCTCAGAGAGGTGTATTAAATCATGAGGCGCATAGATAGGGTGAATACATAATTTTTTTATCAGAGAAGGAGAATCAAAAAATAGAGGGAATAGGGTTAAGGTGAGATTGGAGAGATTTAAATGAAGGGCAACTTCTTCATGCGAAGGGTGGTAGGTTATATGGAACAAGTTGCCAGATGAAGTGACTGAACCAGGTACAATAACAGACAATTTAAAAGACAATAGGTACAGGAGACAGCAGATGCTGGAAACTGGGCCAACACACAATGTGCTGAAGGAACTCAGCAGGTCAGGCAGTGTCTCTAGAGGGAAGTGGACAGTTGATGGTTTAGGTTCATTGGGGGATGGACATTGGAAAGATACCTGAAGAGGTACAGTACATGGATAGAAATGAGTTCGAGAGAGATGGGCTAAACTTGGGCAAGTCAGACTAGCTTTGATAGTTACCTTGTTCAGCATGGATGAGTTGAGCCGAAGGGCCTGTTTCTGAGCTGTATAACTCAATGAGTCCCTGAAGGCAGAGGTGCCATGGCCTCACTAATAACACATAAACTATTAAGCATCAGAAAAGATCACCTACCAATCTGACTTGCACTAATGTCGCTCTGTTAAAATAAAAGCCAGCATGAATTTCAATAAACAAGAAGCGAGTTTCTATCTTGGAAAATGAAGAGAATAAACGAGAAGCAAGTTTCTATCTTGCAAAATAAAAGAGAAAGGTAACATAGAACATACATAAAACAGTACAGCACAGGAACAGGCCATTCTGCCCATGATGTCGTGCTGAAGCAGCTAGAAAGTAAATCAAAAAATCCCCAAAACTCATCCCTAATACCTACACAATGCCCATATCCCTCCGTCACATTCATGTACTTACCTAAACATCTGTTAAAAACCTCTAATGTATTTGCCTCTACCACCACACCAGACGGTGCACTCCATGCATCCACCACACTCTGAGTAAAAAAATATTACCCCTCACAGCCCCTTTGAACCTACCTCCTCTCACCTTCAATGCATGCCTTCTGGTATTTGACATTTCAACCCTGGGAAAAGGGTACTCCACATCTACTCTATCTATGCCTCTCGTAAACTTATAAACCTCTATCAGATCTCCCCTCAGCCTCCGTTGCTCCAAGAAAACAACCAAGTTTGTGCATTAGCTTTATTTATCCAATGTACATTGAAGCATGATTTTGTGCCATAGACCAACACCGTCTGATGATTGTTCTGGGGCAGCCCATAGGTATCGTCATGCTTCTGGTGCCAACATAGTATGCCCACAACTTCCTAACCCTAACCTGTACATCTTTAGAGGAAACCAAGACAGGAAGAATATACAAACTCCTTACAGACAGCTGCGGTAATTGAACTCTGACGCCAATGTTCTGTCCTGTTACACTAGTGTGTCACTCTTTAAAAGAGGAAAGAGCATTGCCTAACATTTGGCATGTATAAACTACTTAAGGGAAGTATAGCAATAATTCAAACAATTACAAAATATCTGGCCTTTACATGGACTGGTCCGACACCTTGCCTGATCTCATCTCCGTCTACATACCTCCTCACTAAATGCCACAGTGACTTTGCAAGGTATGTCATGCAGGAACATTTTAAAGTGTTTTTTTGTTAGGTCTATACAATTAAAATATTATCTCCTCCATTTCCTCACAGCTTCTGCTAACTGCTTAGCGTCAATTTTCATTGTAGGGAGATTCCAGTTGTATTTTTAGAGGGGACATGAGATGACAGATCTAGATTAACGTGTAAAAGAATTTGAGGAGCTTGGTGGGTCAGGGAGATTGACAGTGAGCATGGTAGAAGCTGCCCTTGAGCTAGATGGTATGTGTTTTCAGGCTTTTGTAACATCTGCCCAATGGAAGAGGGGAGAAGAGGGAATATCCAGGGTGGGTGGGGTCTTTGACTATGCTGGCTACTCTACTGAAGGCAGCAAAAAACATAGACAGTGTCCATGGAGGGAAAGCTGATTCCTGTGATGTTCTGAACTGCATCCACAACTCTTTGCTGTTCCTTGTGGTCATGTGCAGAGCAGTTGCCATCTGAAGCCATTATGCATCCAGAGAGGATGTGGTGCATCAATAAAAATGGGTGAGAGTCAGAGGGAAGACATTGAATATTCTTAGCCTCCCAATGAAGAAGAGGCTTTGATGAGCTTTCTTAGCCATTGCATCTAAATGACATCTACAGTATGTAGAATTGTGATAAGGAGCTGGTGCAGAACATAAAACAGTATAGTACAGGCCCTTTGGTCCACAATGTAATGCCAACCTTTAAACCTGCTCAAAGATCAATCTAACCCTTCCCTTTTACATAGCCCTCCAGTTTTCTATCATCCATGTGCCAATCTAAGAATTTCTTAAATTTCTCTAATGTATCTGTCTCTACTCCCACTCCTGCCAGGGTGTTCCACACACTCACCACTCTCTGTATAAAAAAACTACCTCTGACATCCCTCCTATACTTCCCTCCAATCAGCTTAAATGATGCTGCCTTATATTAGCCATTTCCATCATGGGAAAAAGTGTCTTGCTATGCACCTGATATATGCCTCATATCATCTTATACATCTCTATCAAGTCATCTCTCATCTTCTTTTGCTCCAAAGAATAAAGCTCAACCTCACTCACTCTATCCGCATATTCCCAGTAACTCTCCTCTGCTCCCTCTCTAAAGCTTCCACATCCTTCCTATAATGAGATGACCCAGAACTGAATGCAATATTCCAACACAAACTGCTGGCGGAACTCAGCAGGTCAGGCAGCATGTATGGAAAGGAACAAACAATTGACCTTTTGAACTGAGATTCTTCATCAGGACTGGAAAGGAAGGTGGAAAAGGTATGGTGGATGCCTGGAATGTGCTACCAGGGATGGTGGTAAAGGCAGATACAATAGAGGCATTTAAGAGGCTGTTAGACTTATGAATATACAAGGAATGGAGGGATATAGTTTACATGTAGGCAGAAGAGATTTAATTAAATTTGGCATAATGTTCAACAGAGCCATCATGAGCTGAAGGGCCTGTTCCTGTGCTCCATTGTTCTATGTTCTGCATTCTAAGTTTTGTTAACTAGGGTCATTTAGGAATTTGGGAAAAGGTGGTGAGATGAAGACAGGTCACAGATTATGTTTTCCTTCAACATCAATAAGCTTGAAAGAGTTCAGAGAAAATTTACAAATTTTCAAAATTGACAATTTACAAAATTTGCTGCCGGGACTTGAGGGCCTGATTTATAGGGAAAGGTTGAATAGTTTAGGACTTTATTCTATGGAGCATAGGCTAATGAGGGGAGATTTGACAGAGGTATACTGAATAATACGGGGCATAGATAGGATGGATGCAAGCAAGCTTTATCTGCTGAGGTTTGGTGAGACTAGAACTAGAGGTCATAGGTTAAGGATGAAAAGAGAAATACTTAAGGGAAACCTGAGTGGGGCAAGCTTCTTCACTTAGAAGGTAAATAGAGCCGCCAGCAGTGGAGGCAGGTTTGAATGTAACATTTAAGAGAAATTTGGATAGGTATGTGGGAGGGGTGTGGAGGACTATGGTCCAGGTGCAGGTTGACAGGTCTAGACAAAATGGTTCAATATGGATGAGATGGACCGAAGGGCACATTTCTGTGCTGTACTGCTCTATGACTCTCAGCCTGGCAGAGCCCCAAGTGATAAAATCGCCTCCTCCTTTTACATTTGTGTAAAAGTTCTCAGGAAGTGAATGCAGCTGTGGGATGGCTGATTGAATTAACAATATGCTCTTTTGCAGTTTCTTTACTACACAATCTACTTCCAAGATTTATAGCCTTGGAATCAAATGACCTGTTTTTTTATTAGATCTGTGGTTTTATTAAAAAAACATTACTGCAGCATAAACAGAGATATAATTGCTGAAATCCTGTTTTGTTCTTACTCACAGTAAATAATATTGATTCAAGGATCCCCCACCCTGAGAAGGTTATGTTTACAATCGCTGTGAGGGTTTGTTTGGTGTCTGACATCATGTTTAGCAGGCACCAGGATAGTCTCTGCATTATTGTGCGAGAGTGGCTGGACACAAGTTGTCAGGGGTTCTCAACCTTTTCTAAGCCATGGACTAATACCATATAGCAAGTGGTCTGTGAACCTCTGGTAAATGAAGCTTAGAACCCAACAGTACCCAGTGAAATATCTTATCAGAGAGAGCAAGAAGGGGAAATATAACCTCAGAATTGGATTATCACTGATGGCAGTAATAAACCAGCAGGGTGGCTCAGTAGGATAGCGGTTAGTGTAACGCTTTACAGTGCCAGTGATCTGGGTTCAATTCCCATCGCTGTCCATAAGGAGTTTGTATGTTCTCCCCATGACCACATGGGTTTCCTCCTGGTGCTCTGGTTTCCTCCCACATTCCAAAGACTTATGGGCTAGGTTTAGTGAGTTGTGGACATTCTATGGTGATACTTGCAGACCGCCCCTGGCACGTCTTTGGACTGTGTTGATTGTTTATACAAATGACATATTTCACTGTATGTCTCGATGTTTCAATATACATGCGACGAATAAAGCTAATCTTTAATCTTTAATGCAGTGAAGCTTGTTGTTTTGCAGCAGCTATGTAGTGCAATCCGTGGTAAAAATATTGAACTAGGTAGTGTTCTTGTGGACTGTTCATAAATCTGATTGTGGAAGAAGGTGTTCCTAAAGCTGTGGATCTTCAGGCTTCTGTACCTCCTCCCTGACGATAGTAATGAGAAGAGGTCATGTACTCAGTGGTGAAGGTCGTTCATGATGGATGCTGCCTTTTTGAGGTATCACCTTTTGAAGATGTACTTGGTGCTGAGGAGACTCATGCCTATGATGGAGTCTCTGAGTCTACAGCCCTCTGCAGCTTTTCCAGTCCAGATGGTGGTGCAACTACTGTTGCTCTCTTTTTGCACAGCCTATTTATTATATATAAATTGCAAAACTACAGATTTCATTGTGTATGTTAGTGATATTAAATCTGATTCTGATACAATAACAACCTTCAAAAGGTACTTACATAAATCAGTACAGGATAGGAAAGGTCTGGAGGAATATGGTCCAAACACGTGCAAGTGGATCTAGGTCAGGTAGGCCACTTGGTCAGCATGAATGAGTTGGGCTGTATGACCCTGACTGTTTTAGAGCTAAAGGGAAATAAAGGGAGATAGGAATATATTGCCATGACTGTCGTGATTTAGAATTTCAATCCAAAACATCAACAATTCCTTCTCCACTCCGCAGACACTGAGTTCCTCCAAGAGATTGTTTGTTGCTCCAGGTTCCAGCATCAATAGTCTTGTTATGGTTTCTTTGGAAAATTTAAAACAATATTTGGATGGCTGGGCTGTTTCCAAAGTGAGGCATATTTAGTTTTTGGTTATTTGAGTTCAAGGCAGTGGAAAGAAACACATTAGCACCCTAATCAAAGGTGGGCTGGCATTCTTGATGAGCATGTGTTCTGACTGTGCAACTGTGGTATGAATAATTACATACTTAAACATTCAAAATGACCTTTGGAAAAGTAAATATTCCCACAGCACATTCATAGGATGTCAATATAAAATATAAATGATATTTAACGGGAATGATGACTTATGTTGCAATGGAAATTAAAGGGGATATTCTGTGGCAATGAACAATCATCTTTGAGACAGCAGTTTCTTCACAGCCTCAAGGGATTAAAAATGTCAAATGCTTTAATATTGTTAACAGACCCTGATATTGTGACAACCAAGCTGCCTAGTGAAGGATAATTTGATAAACAGTGAACTAAAATTAAATTAGTAAGCTGGTTTATTATTGTCACATGTACTCATATACAGTGAAAAACTTGTCTTGTGGATCATTTCATTACAACAGCGCATTGAGGTAGTACATGGCAAAAACAATAACAGAATATAGAATAAAGTGTAACAGTTATGGAGAAAGTGCAGTGCAGGCTGAGAATAAGGTGCAAGATCATAATGAGATAGATTAAGTCAATAGTCTTGTTACAGTGGGATAGAATCTGTGAATCCTTGAGCCTGCTGGTATGTGCTTTCAGGCTTTTGTATCTTCTGTCCAAGGGAGAGAAGAGAAGACATAACGTTCTTGATTGGGTGGGTTGGGTCCTTGATTACGCCGGCCGCTTTACTGATGCAGTGAGAAGAGTAGACAGAGTCCATGGAGGGGATGCTGGTTTTCGTGATGTGCTGAGACTTACCTTTGAAACAAGATAGACAGAATAGTGAAGGACATCAATAGGGTAGATAATAGAACACTATCCCCTACAGCAGAGACTGTACTCCTACTGGAGAACAGAGGTCTAAGGGGAATAAGGTTTAGAGAGGAAGTGGGGAATACTTTTTATCACCTGGAAGATGGTTGGAGTCTGGAACGCACTGTCTGAGGGGGTGGTGGACACACAGACTGTCACGACAGTTATGAAGTACTGACATGTCCTCTTGACCCATCAAGATTATAGTAGGGAACTATTTTGCAGTTAATGTAGAAGGGTACAACACAGGAACAGGTCCTTCAGCCCACAACATTGTGCCCAACCAATTAAATTAGTAATGAAATGGCCAAATAAGTTAATCCCTTCTGCTGGCACAATGTCCATATCTTACCATTTTCATCTATCCAAACCATTCTCTGTGTAAGAAACTTGCCTCTCACATCTCCTTTGAAATGATCCTCCCCCATCTTAAAGGCATGCTCTCAATTATTAGACATGTCAACCCTGGGGAAGAGTTACTGTCTGAACACTATCTACTAAATACCTCTCATAATCTTACAAACCTCTATCAGATCCCTCAGCCTCCACCACTTCAGGGAAAACAACCCAATCTTGTCCAACATCCTGTTATACCACATGCCTCTTATCCAAGCTCTTGGTAAACCTCATCTGCACCCTCTCCAAAGCTTTGACATCTTTCCTATAATGGGGCTGCCCAGAACTGTAGGCAATACTCCAGATATAGCCTAACTAGACTTTTATAAAGCACAACATAACTTCCTGACTTCTGAACTCAGTGCCTCAACTAATAAAGGCAAGCATGTCATATGCCTACTTAACCATCACATCAACCTGTGTAACCACTTTCAAAGAGCTATGGACTTGGACCCCAAAATCCCTCACCTCCTCAACATTGTTAAGGGTCTTTCCCTTAACAGCGTACTGTCTCTTTATATTTGGCCTACCAAATTGCAACACTTCACATTTGGCAGGGTCAAACTCCATCTGCCATTTCTCCAACTATATCTCCAATTGATTGCTAGCAAATAAGCTAGCAAATAATACCAAAGAGGATACTAAAAGCTTTTTCAAGTATATAAAGAGTAAAAGACAGGTGAGAGTAGATATAGGACTGATAGAAAATGATGCTGGAGAAATTGTAATGGGAGATAAGGAGATGGCGGAGGAACTGAACAGGTATTTTGAATCAGTCTTTGTCTTTGATCAGACATCAGGAATATACTGGACATTCAAGGGTGTCAGGGAAGAGAAATATGTGTAGTCACAATTACGACAGAGAAACTACTCAGGAAGCTGAATAGTCTAAGGGTATATAAATCTCCCGGACCAGATGGAATGCACCCTCGTGTTCTGAAGGAAGTAGCAGTGGAGATTGCAGAGGCCTTAGCAATGATCTTTCAAAAGTCGATAGATTCTGGCCTGGTTCTGGAGGACTGGAAGATTGCAAATGTCACTCCGCTATTTAAGAAGGGGGCAAGGAAACAAAAAGGAAATTATAGACCTGTTAGCTTGACATTGGTGGTTGGGAAGTTGTTGGAGTCGACTGTCAAGGAAGAGGTTACAGAGTACCTGGAGGCATATGACAAAATAGGCAGAACTCAGCATGGTTTCCTTAAAGGAAAATCCTGCCTGACAAACCTAGTGCAATTTTTTGAGGAAATTACAAGTAGGCTAGACAAGTGAGATGCAGTGGATGTTGTGTATTTGGATTTTCAGAAGGCCTTTGACAAGGTGCCACACATGAGGCTGCTAAACAAGATAAGAGCCCATGGAATTACGGGAAAGTTACATACATGGATAGAGTGTTGGTTGATTGGCAGGAAACAGAGAGTGGGAATAAAGGGATCCCATTCTGGTTGACTGCCAGTTACCAGTGGTGTTCCACAGGGGTCCATGTTGGGATCGCTTCTTTTTACATTCAACGATTTGGATTATGGAATAGATGGCTTTGTGGCTAAGTTTGCTGATGATGCAAAGATAGGTGGAGGGGCCAGTAGTGCTGAGGAAACAGAGAGTCTGTAGAGAGACTTGGATAGATTGGGGGAATGGACAAAGAAGTGGCAAATGAATTACAATGTCGGAAAGTGTACAGTCATGCACTTTGGTAGAAGAAATAAACTGGCAGACTATTATTTAAGTGGGGAAAGAATTCAAAGTTCTGGGATGCAACGGGACTTGGGAGTCCTCATGCAGGATACCCTTAAGGTTAACCTCCAGATTGAGTTGGTGGTGAAGAAGGAGAATGCAATGTTGGCATCATTTCTAGAGGAATAGAGTATAGGAGCAGGGATGTGATGTTGAGGCACTGGTAAGACCTCACTTGGAATACTGTGTGCAGTTTTGGGCTCCTTATTTAAGAAAGGATGTGCTGACATTGGAGAGGGTTCAGAGAAGATTCACTAGAATGATTCTGGGAATGTGATGGTTAACATATGAGGAACATTTGATCGCTCTTGGACTGTACTCTTTGGAGTTTAGAAGAATGAGGGGGGACCTCATACAAAACATTTCAAATGTTGAAAGGCATGAACAGACTGGATGTGGCAAAGTTGTTTCACATGGTGGGGGAGTCTAGTACGAGAGGACAATACAATACAAATACTTTATTGTCACCAAACAATTGATACTAGGGCATACAATCATCACAGTGATATTTGTTTCTGTGCTTTGCGCTCCCTGAATTACAAATCGAAGTAAATATAATAAAAATTTAAATTATAAATCATAATTAGAAAATAGAAAAGGGAAAGTACAGTAGTGCAAGTCAGCTCCAGATATTTGGAAGGTACGGCCCACATCCGGGTCAGGATCTGTTCAGCAGTCTTATCACAGTTGGAAAGAAGCTGCTCCCAAATCTGACCGTATGTATCTTCATGCTCCTGAACCTTCTCCCCGAAGGAAGTGGGACAAAAAGTGTATTGGCTGGGTGGGACTTATCCTTGATTATCCTGGCAGCACTGCTCCGACAGTGTGTGGTGTAAGGTGAGTCCAAGGATGGAAGATTGGTTTGGACATGACTTGAGGATTGCAGGGCGCCCATTCAGAACAGAGATGCGAAAAAAGTTTTTGCCAGAGGGTGGTGAATCTATGGAATTTGTTGCCACGGGTGGCAGTGGAGGCCAAGGCATTGGGTGTATTTAAGGCAGAGATTGATAGGTATCTGAGTAATCAGGGCATCAAAGGTTATGGTGAGGAGGCGGGGGAATGGGACTAAAGGGGAGATTGGATCAGCTCATGATAAAATGGCAGAGTAGACTCGATGGGCCAAATGGCCGACTTCTGCTCCTTTGTCTTATGGTCTTATGATTTATACCCTACTGTATGCTTTCCCAATCTTCTACACAATCCACACCACCAACAATTTTCATATTATCTACAAACTTACTAATCCATACATCTACATTTTCATGCAGGTCATTTATATACATCACAAATAGCAGAGGTCCTAGTAAAGATCCCTGCAGAACACCACTAATCATAGACCTCCAGCTAGAATAAGTTCCTTCGACCACTACCCTCTGTCTCAAATGCACAAACTGGTTCTGTATCCAAATGGCCAATTCATCACAGAACCCATGCATCTTAATCTTCTGGATGAGCCTCTCATGAGGAATCTTGTCAAATGCCTTAATAAAATCTATCTAGGTAGAAAATGTCCGCAGCTCTAAATTCAATCACCCACGTCACCTCATTAAGAACTTCAATCAAGTTAGTAAGACACAACTTGCCCTGCACAAAGCCAGACTGGCTCTCCCTAATTAGCCGTGATTTTCCAAATGCTCATAAATCCTATCCCTAAGAATTCAGTCCAGTAACTTTCCAACCACTGATCTGAGACTCACTGGTCTATACTTTCCAGGATTATCCCTGGTTCACTTCGTGAATAATGAAACAATATTAGCTACTCGCCAGTTCTCTGGGACGTTATCTATGGTGAGGGAGGTCATGAAGATATTGGTCAAGGCCCCAAAAATCTCATCTTTTGCCTCTTTCAATAAAGTGGTATATCCTACCCCTCCTTTATCTTGAAATGCCCTGGCATATTAATACAAGTGGCAGTGATCTCCCTGTCCTCCAGCTCCTTCTCCTTGGTAATACTGATGTAAAATACTCATTAAGGATCTCAACAACATCCTCCCTTTATCTTGAGTGGTCCCACCCTCTCCCTTGTTATCCTCTTACTTTTGATATATAGAATGCCTTGAGATTCTCTTTAATCCTACTTGCCAAAGACATTTCATGGCTCTTCCAGGCTTTCCTAATTCCTTTCTTCTGCAGTCCCAGTGAGGGCTCTCGGTCTGAAACCCTGACTGTTTATTCATTTCCATAGATGCTGTCTGACCTGCTGACTTCCTCCAGCATTTTGTGTGTATTGCTCTTAAATTCCTGCTGAACTTGCCTCCTTTCACTCCTTTCACCCCTTTCAACCACTCTCTGTGTAAAAATATTTATCCTGCACATCTCCCTTTAACTTTTCCCCTCTCACCTTAAATGCCAGGCCCCTATTATACAACATAGAATGTAGAACATTACAACACAGTACAGGCCCTTTGGTCCACAATGTTGTGCCCACTTCTTAACCTACTCTAAGATCAATCTATTCCTTCCCTCCTACATAGTCCTCCATTTTTCTATCATCCATCTGCCAATTTTAATATTTTCTTAAATGCCCTAATGTACCCGCCACTACCATCACCCCGTCAGGCTGTTCTATCAATCCACCGCCCTCTGTGTAAAAAAAATACCTCTGACATCCCCCCTATATTTGCCTCCAATGATCTTAAAATTATGACCACTTGTATTAGCCATTTGTGCCCTGCAAAACATCTCTGGTTGTCGACTCTTTTTATCATGTATACCTCTGTCAAGTCACCTCTCATCCTCCTTTGCTCCCAAGAGAAAAGACCTAGCTTGCTCAACCTATCTTCATGTGACAAATTCTCTAATCTACACATTGTCCTGGCAAATCTCCCCTGCACCCTCTCTAAAACTTCCACCTCCTTCCTATAATGAGGTGACCTGAACTGAACACAATACTCCATGTGTGGTTTAACCAGGGTTTTACAGGGATGCAATATTACCTCGAAGCTCTTGAACTCAATCCCACAACTAATGAAGGCAAACATACCATATACTTTCTTAGCTACCCTTATTAACATTTCAACCCTGGGATAAAGATACTGGCTGTCTATCTGTGCCTCTCATAATTTTATAAACATCAGTCTTTTGATGCCACTATTACATTGTTCTAGAAATGTGGTTACTCTATCAAGTGACTTTTCACTTTCATTCCACTTTCCTGCACTGATCCCGAAAACATACTGATCTACTAATCTACCTCCAGCTTCTCACTTCCCCGCCCCCTCCCCCACCCATCTACCTTCCACCTCACCTGGCTTTGCCTATCATCTTCCAGCTTTTACTCCTTCTCCTCCTTCCCCACCTTCTTATACTGACTTTTACCCCAATCCCTTCCAGTTCTGATGAAGGGTCTCGGCCCAAAATGTTAGATGTTTCTTCCTCTCCATGGATGCTGCCTGACCTGCTGTGTTCCTAAAGCATTTTGTGCATGTTGCTCTGGATCTCTCTGCAAAATCTCGTGCTTCTGATTCCTTTGTCCCTACACTGCTGGGTGGAGGTCTCCAAAGATTCACCATCCATGGGGTAAAAACATTTCTTCCCAACCTGTCCTTACTCGTTGATTATGCTTGGTTATTGACATTACTCAAGTCAGATGTTGGTAGATTACTAAGTACCACAGGCATCAAGGGAGATGGGAAAGTGGTACACATCAGTTAAGGGAGCAGGTGGAATCTTAAACACAAAGTTCTACTGATGCTAGAAATCTTGAGCGACATGCACAAAATGCTGGAGGAACTCAGCAGTTCAGGCAATATCTCTTATTGGGAATAAATGGCAGGATTGCCCAGTGGCTACCATGTTCAACTTCCCATTCCCATTCCAACATGTCAGCCCATGGCCTCCTCTACAGTCACATTGAGGCCAAATTCAAGTTGGAGGAGCAATACCTCATATTCTGTCTGGGTAGTCTCCAACCTGATAACATGAACATCAATTAATCCAGCTTCTGGTAAATTTTCCCTCCTTCTTCCTCTTCCATAAGCACATGCATGATAGAAAAACAGAGGGAAAAGTTAGATTAATCTTAGAGTAGGTTAAAAGGTTGGCACAACATTGTGGGCCAAGGGACTGTACTGTGCTGAAATGTTCATTGTTCAGCATGGGTCTTGTGATGCAGCAAAATCCTGCATCACACCAGCTGTTACTCATCCCTGGTTTGGCCCTCGCTGCTTACTTATTCGCACTTCTAATCTGCAATTCCCCATATTTGGAAAGGTTTGGTGTCAAAGAATTTTAGGAGCTAAAAGCTGGTTTTGTTGGAAGGAAAAATAAAAATTCCCTAAGAATGTGAAACACATCTGCTGTGGGAAGTAACTGGTGTAGAACTGGACTGTCCACAGACCTTCCTGAACAGAGTCTCAAAACTAACTCCTCAAGTAGGAAGTGTTCATAGGAGTGAAGGCTCATCCCACGCCAAAGGAACATTCCTAGCAGATTAGGTTAAGGAATGTGCAGTGTTATTGATTGTTGGTTTAGCTATCACTGCAGGACTTGTATGTGTCTAGGGCAAAGAAGTGCGCAGAAAAAGTCATTGTGGACACTACCCACCCTAGAAATTACCATTTCCAAAAGCACCCTTCTGGAAAGTACTACAGGGCTATTAAAACAAAAGCTTCATGCCATATTAAAAGTTTCTTTCCCCAGGGACTTTCATCTGATCAATCAATCTAGTTAGCCCCTCACTCACCCCTTCTCTCTATTACCCCTTCATTGCACTGCACTGTAAACACTTCTAACTACTTTTATACTGTGGTTCACATTGTAAATACATGTTGGTATTTATTTGTGCACACTTTATTCCATATCTGTCCTTAACCTCTATTAGCTTTTTAAAAACCAGCATAATAGAAAATATAATTCTTTATAATTATTGAATGTTAATGGTTTTTGTTGTATGTCATGCAGTGAGCAACACACCACAGTAAAATCTCTAATACATGTAAATATGGTGAATAAAGTTGATCCATGATCCTTATTGTCACGTGTATCATTATACAGTGAAGGGTATATGTTTCCATACATAAATACACCGAGGCAGTACAAAAGAAAATAGAAAGTAAGATGAAGTGTTACAGTTCTGGAGAAGGTGCAGTGCAGGTAGTCAGTAAAGTGCAGAGAGATTCTGAGATCAAGAGTCCATCTTATTGTATTACACAGAATACAGAACATAGAACAGTGCAGCACAGAAACAGGCTCTTCAGTCCACAATGTTATGCTGAACCAACTGAAAATTAAATCAACCCCCCAAAAACTAATCCCTCCTACCTACATAATGTCCACATCCTTCCATCTTCATGTGCCTATCTAAACATCTCTTCAAAGCTTCCAATGTATTTGCACATCATGCAAACGCATTAGACAGCATTTGAAGCACTGTGAGTAGCTTTGGGCCCCATCTCTACTAGGGAAACCTTCAGTAGTCTGATAACAGTAGGGTAGAAGCTGTCCTTAGGCTTGGTGGGATCTGATTTCAAGCTTACTGTGTATATCTTTTGTTCTCTGGGACAGGGAAGAAGAGAGAATGACCAGGAGGGAGGGGTTTTCGATTATAAGACCATAAGATATAGGAGCAGAATTAAGCCATTTGGCCCATCAAGTCTGCTTTGCTATATCATCATGGCTGATCCAACCTTTTTCTTAGGTGAGTTAATGATGGTTGAATTGTGTGATAGATAGGGCTGTCTTCACAGCCCTCTGGAGTTTAGACACCAGAGAGTACAGATGCTGAGATTGGAACAACAGACACTTTTCTGGAAGAACTCAGTGAGTGAACAGCATTTGTGGGTTGGTTTTTAGGCTAAAGCCCTGAGGGAATTAATTCCCTCCTACAGATGCTGGTCAGCCCACTGAGCTCCTCCAGCAGACTGATTGGTCTTCTCTGCAGTTTCTTGTTGAGGCTTTACAAGGCATTGATCATTCTGCATTTGAAGCACTGTGAGCAGCTTTTGGCCCCATATGTAAGAAAGGATGTGCTGGCATTAGAGAAGGTCCAGAAGAGATTCATGAGAATGAATGAAATGACCCCAAGTATGAGGAGTATTTGATGGCTCTGGGCCTGCACTCACTGGAGTTCAGAGGAGTAAGGGGGATCTCAATGAAATGTGTAGACTATTGAAAACCCTAGATAGAGTGGATGTGGAGAAGATGTTTCCTATAGTGGGAGAATCTAGGACCAAAGGGCACAGCGTCAGAATACAAGGATATCCCTTTAGAACAGAGATGAGGAGGAATATCTTTAGCAAGAGGGTGGTGAATCTGCAGAATGCATTGCCACAGATGGCTATGGAGGCAAAGTCATTGGGTATATTTGAAGCAGAGATTGATAGATTGTTGATTAGTAAGGGCATCAAAGCTTACAGGGAGAAGGCAGGAGAATGAAGCTGAGAGGATAATAAATGGTGGAGCAGACTCGACGGGCAGAATGACTGAATTGTGCTCATATGTCCAATAGTCTTGGGCAGAGCAGTTACTGTATCACTCATACTGTGATGAATCAGGATAGGATGCTTTATGTAAAAGCTGGTGAGATTGATGGCAGGGACATGCTCTTCAGTGGATATTCTGCCCAACTGTTATACAGTCAGATCACTGTCCTGTTTCCCATTTGCATCCCGGAGACAAACTATCGTTCTACTCGAAAGGGAGGCCTCACTTCGTCTGTACTTCACTGGGAACTGCAGGTCTCTGGAGAGAGATCTGAACGTGCCACCATCCCATTTCCACTGAGGGCCACAATGACATCAGGTTCAGATTCAGACATATTGAAGCATGCAGTGAAACACATCATTTGCATCAACAGCCTACACAGTCTGAGTATGTCAGATTCCAATTCAGAGTCAGACTTATTTATCACATGTACATCGAAACATATGGTGAAATGCGTCATGTGCCAACACAAACTAAGGATGTGCTGAGGGCAGCCCACAAACGTTGCCACATACAGTGGCATGTTCAGTGATCAGCAGAACAACACAAGCAACAACAAAACAAGCCTCTTTCCCATCCTCCTGCTTGCACGCGTGCGCGCACGCACACACACACACACACACACACACACACACACACACACACACACACACACACACACACACACACACACACACACACACACACACACACTGATAGGCCTCCAGTCCTCAGTCCTGGAGATCTCAGGCTTGTAGATTTGTGCCTCCAACCATCAGTTCCCAGCACGGACTTGCAGACATCTACATCTGTACTTTGCTGATAGTCTTTGACCTCTGGATTCACTCAGCTCTGGACTTTGGCCCTTGGTTTTGCCCTAGGACCGTGAGAATTTAGAGGAACAATGTTTAAAGTTTTAAAAACATTAAACAGTACCTCACAGTACAGACCCTTCAGTCCACAATTTGTGATGGCCTTTTAACCTGCTCTAAGTTCAATCGAACCTCTCCCTCCTGCATTTTTATTCAACCATGTGCCTATCTAAGTGTCTCTGAAATGTCCCTAATGTATTTCAAGAACTTAGAAAATTTCAAGATTTAAGTTTACTTAACACGTGTACATCGAAGCATACAGTGAAACATGTAATTTGCATTAACAACCAGCATAAACTAAGGATGTACCTGCCTCTATCACCACCCCTGGTAGCACTTTCCACACACCCACCATTCTCTATATTAGGATCTTACCTCTAATACCCCCCCCCCCATACTTTCCTCCCAATCACTTTAAAATTATGCCCCCCCCCCACCCCCGTATTAGCTGTTTCTGTTCTGGGAAAAACTCTCCGATTTTGATAAACAGAAATAATTCTCTGAGCATGAAGACCCTGCACGTAATTGTAACCACACTCGTTTGCGGGAAATTCTTTTTAAATAAATATTTTAGGCAGTGAGTGTAAGAATAATTTGACAGTTTAACCTCCCGCCTGTTTTAATTCACACTCACATTGTGAAATCCCCATTGATGTAATCAAACTAAAAATTCACATCTTATGCATGAACAACTGGAAGCAAACTAATTGCAAATGTTTGGATTTGTATTAGAAGATTTGTCAGGATGTGAGAACCTCAGTTATAGGGCAAGAGTAAATAGGTTAGGACTTTACTCCCTGGAGCATAGGAGAATGAGGGGAGATTTGATAGAGGTATACAAAATTATGAGGGGTATACGTAGGGTAAGTGCAGCAGGTTTTTTCCACTGAGGTTGGGTGAGACTAGAACTAGAGGTCCAAGGTTAAGGGTGGAAAGTGTACTGTTTAAGGAGAACCTGAGGGTGAACTTCTTCACTCAGAGGATGCTGTGAGTGTGGAATGAGCTGCCAGCAGAAGTGGTGGATGGGGTTTCTTCTACAAAATTTAAGAGAAGCTTGGGAGGGCTACTGGAATCTTTCCCTTTCATTTCCAGTCCTGATGAAGGGTCTTGGCCTGAAATGTCGACTGTTTATTCCCCTCCATAGATGGACCAGCTGCATTTCTCCTGCACTTGGTGTGTGTAGCTGTATTTGTCACATGTAAACCGGAACATGCAGTGAAATCATCGTTTTTCTGTCCACAACCAACACAGTCTGACGATGTGCTGGAGATAGTTCACAAGTGCCACCATGCTTCCGGGCTAACACAATATGCCCACAACTTACTAACTCTAACCTGTACATATTTGGAATGTGGGAGGAAACCAGGCAACTCACACGGTCGCAGGGAGAACATACAAGCTCCTTTCACATAGTGGTAGGAATTGAACCACAGTCGCTCTAAAGCATAATGCTAATAGCCACTTTTCCGGGCCTCTCAGAGAGAACCAGGTTCAGGGCTAAGGACTTCCATCATAACTGGGAAGGAGGGAAAACCAATTTTCAGTAGCGGAGAAGGTGGAAATGAGACAGGTAGTGTGAAGGGAAAGTCTCCTGTTCACCCTGATTAAACATATAGGACATGGAGCATCAGACACTAGAGGGCATGCATTTAAGGTGGGAGGAGGAAGCTTCCAAAGAGATGTGTGGGGCAAGATTTTTACTTAGAGATTGGTGGGTGCCTGGAATGCTCTGCCATGGTAGTGATGGAAGCAGATACAACCATGAGACCATAAGACATTAGAAGCAGAATTAGGCCATTCAGCCCATTGAGTCTACTCCATCATTCCATCATGACTGATCCCGGATCACGCTCAACCCCATAAATCTGCCTTCTTGCCATTTGCTTTGATGCCCTTACCAATTAGAATCTATCAACTTCCTCTTTAAATATACCCATGGATCTCCACCGCAGTCTGTGGCAGAGCATTCCACAGAGTCGCCACTCTCTGGCTAAAAAAAAAAATTCCTCCTTATCTCTGTTCTAAAAAGTTGCCCTTCAATCCTGAGGCTGTGCACTCTAGTTTTGGATATTCCCACCACAGGAAACATCCTCTCCACATCCACCTTATCTAGTCCTTTCAACATTCGGTAGGTTTCAATGAGATCCCCCTGCATTCTTCTAAACTCCAGTGAGTACAGGCCCAAAGCTGCCAAATACTCCTTCTGATCCTCCTTTGGACTCTCTTCTTTCTGAGATATGGGGCCCAAAATTGTTGACAATACTCCCAAGTGTGGCCTGACTAGTATCTTATAAAGGCCCAGCATTATCTCCTTGCTTCTGTGTTCCCTTTGAATAAATGCTAACATTGCATTTGCCTTCTTTACCACAGACTCAACCTGTAAATTAACCTTCCAGATGTCTTGCACGAGAACTCTTAAGTCCCTCTGTACCTCTGATGTTTGAATTTTCTCCCTATTCAGTTAATAGTCTGCACTAATGTTCCTTTTGCCAAAATGCATATCATACATTTTCCAACACTGTATTCCATCTGCCACTTTTTTACCCATTCTTCCAATTTGTCTAAGTACTGTGGCAATCTTCCTCAGCACTACCTACCCCTCCACCTTTGTATCATCCGCAAACTTTCCACAAAGCCATCAATTCCAAATATCCAAATCATTGACAACCAATGTGAAAATTAGCAGTCCCAATACTGACCCCCGAGGAATAACACTAATCTCTGGCAGCCATCCAGAAAATGACCCCTTTATTCCTGCTCGCTGCCTCCTGGCTGTCAGCCATTCCTCTATTGTTGCCAGTATCTTTCCAGTATTGATGGAGGATTTTATCTTGTTAAGCAGCTTCATGTGTGCCACCTTATCAAGTAAGTAACATCCACTGCCTCTCCATTGTCCACCCCGCTAGTTACTTCCTCCAGGACCATGCCAGAATCAAGTGATTCTCGAAAGATCATGACCAATGCATCCATTATCTCTTCAGCAACCTTTCTCAGGACTCAGGGATGTAGTCCATCTGGTCCAGGTGACTTAACCTCCTTATGACCTTTGGGTTTGCCTAGCACTTTCTCCTTTGCATTAGCAATGGCACTCATTCCTGCTTCTTGACACTCACAGACCTCTGGCACACTACTAATGTCTTCCACAGTGAAGACTGATGCAAAGAACTTATTAAGTTCATTTGCTATTTCTTTGAACCCCATTACTACCTCACCAGCATAATTTTCCAGTCATTCAATATCAACTCTCACTTCACTTTTGCTCTTTATATAACTGAAAAAGCTTTTAGTTTCCTACTTTATATTATTGGCTAATTTGCCCTTAATTTCATTTTTTCCCTTCTTATAGCTTTTTGGTTGCCTTTTGTTGGATTTTAAAAGATTCACAATCATCCAACTTCTATCTCACTTTTGCTACCTTATATGCCCTTCCCTCAGCTTTTATGCAGTCCTTAACTTCCCTAGTCAGCCACAGATGCCTACCCCTGCCATTTGAGGACTTCTTCTTTGGGACATATCTATCGTGCACCTTGTGAACTATTCCCAGAAACTTCAGCCATCTCTGCACTACTGTCATCCCCACCAATATCCTCCCCAATCCACTTGGGCAAGCTTCTCCCTCATGGCTCTGTAATTCCCTTTATTCCATTGTGATACTGATACATATGACTTATGCTACTCCCTCTCAAAATGCAGTAGAAATTTAATCATATTGTGATCACTGCCTTCTAAGGGTTCCTTTACATTAACCTCCCTAATAACACCCAGTTTAAGGTAGCCTTTCCCCGAGTAGGCTCAAGCACAAGCTACTCAAAAAAGGCATTCAACAAATTCCCTCTCTTGCGCTCTGACATCACTCCCCTTGCATATTAAAGTCCCCCATTACAATTGTGACATTGCCCTTATTAAATGCCTTTTCCAGCGCCCTTTGCAATCTCAACCCCACATCTTGGCTACTATTTGGAGGCCCATATATGACTCCCATAATGTTTTTTTTACCCTTCCTGTTTCTTAACTCCATCCACAAAGATTCAACATTCTCTGACCCTATGTCACCTCTTTCTGAAGATGTAATTCCATCTCTTACCAACAGAGCCACATCACCGCCTATGCCCTCCTGCCTGTCCTTTCGATACAACTTTTATCCTTTGATGTTAAGCTCCCACCAATGGCCTTCTTTCAGTCATGACTCAGTGATGCCCACAACGCCAAACTGACCAATCTCTAACTACACCACAGGTTCGTCCACCTTATTCTGAATGCTTCACACATTAAATACAGCACCTTCAGTCCTGCATTCTTCACCCTTTTGAGCTTTGCCTCTGTGGTACAGTTTAACTCTTCGCTCTCTCTGCATTTGTACCCAATCATTGGCTGGTCGTTCCTTACGTTCATATTACACCCATCATCTACTTGTAAACCTGTTGGCTCATCATACTGTTCTATCATACTGGTTCCCATCCCACTGATACTGACATTGGAGAAGCTTTTAGACAGACACATAAATATAGAATAGCACAGTACAGGCCACTCAGCCCATGATGTTGTGCCAACCTTTACTCTGATCAATTTAGCCCAATGCACTGTGTAATGATTTAATCTGTAAAAAGAATATGCAAGACAAATCTTGTACTGTCTCTTGCTACAGTACTTGTGGCAAAAATAAATCAACACCAATACTGGCACTTCCATTCAAGATGGTGCCTATGTACTAGGCTCCTTTGATTGACATCTTCTGGAAATATCATGAAACCATATATTTCACTTCTTTTATGTCTGTTATGCTTGTTTTCCGTCTTGGGTGTGATTCTGAAACTGTTGGAGCCTATGATTTGCTATTTGGAGATTGTTTGGATATTCTGGCACTCTGCAGACTCCAAGAGAATTATGGGATACAGAGGTGGCAAGTGTGGGCAAGCTGTGGGATGCAGCCCGAGCTGTTGTTCAACTCCGTTTTGCCAATTACCTCTTCCATTGTTCGCTGATTAAATTGATGAGGGAGACTGAAACATTGAGGTGAGTGTGGAGGTTTGGAGAATGTTTGGGTGCTTCAGCACACTGCAGTCTCCAAGACAGAGGCAGTGTGTGCAGACCTCATGGCAGGCAGGCTGCAAGCTGATGTTCAACTCCATTTTACTGATTAAAGCTTCCATTGTGCACTGATTAAAGTGATGAGGGTTACTGAAGCATCGAGGCTAGTGTGGAGGGTGAGTTCTGGCTGCCTGCCTTTTGATCATTCTGCTGATGGAGAGAGGAATGCCTGCCAGAGAGTGTTACCCAGGTTTTCTACGTTTTGGATGTGGACCTGAACTATAGACTTTTATCAGTCTTATAGTTTTTTTTTGTGTTCTATGTTGATCTTTCTTGTTTATTTGTGTGATAGGAAGGATTTGGGGGTCAATGTGCCTGATCCATTTTGTTCATTTTTTTGTGCGGGAGGTAAGTTTTGAGGATTGATGTGCCTGTTCCATTTCTCGTTTTTTTTTGTGCGGGAGGAGGGATTTGGATGTTGATGATCATGCTGCCTTTCTTGGTTTCATGGCTGCCCAGAGAAGAAGAATTTCAGAGTTGTATACTTTAATAATAAATGAACCTTTGAATCTTTGAACAAAGCATCAAAGGTTGAGAGGGATATGGGCCACACCTGGGCAAATAGAGCTAGCTGAGATGGTTAGCGTTTTGTGCTGTACATCTCTATGACTTGGTACTAGGACCTTAAGTACACTACATTACCATCTTCACATCAGCCATTAGTGTCTGGTTTAATGCAGCATCCTCTCACAATATACAGCGAACTGCCAGCTCAGCAGAAGAGGTCATTTTTCTGGCTGCTATTTCCCACTATTTTCTGGATAGTAGACTGGCTGCAGTCTACTAACAGTACAGGATGTGTATATGTCCAGGGCAAAGAAGAGGGCAGGAAAAATCTGCAAGTGCCACCTACCCTGCAAACTGCCTTTTCCATTTTTGTTATTAAAACAAAAATTTCACTCCATCTTAAAAGTTTCTTTCCCCAAGAAGTTAATCTGATGAATCATTCTAGTTAGCCCCTACACCCTCCTCTATCACTGTCACTGCACTGCCCTGTAAGCATTTTAAACCTCTTTTTTATAATGCTCTTTAAATTGTAAATACATGTTGGTATTTATGTACTTTTGCAAATTTTATTCTATATGCAGACTTTAACCTCTATTATGTATAATTGTTGAACATTGTTGTGTTTTTGTTGCATGTCACGCCCTGACCTACACACCACAGCAAATTCCTAAAGATGTAAATGAAAATGGTGAATAAAGTTGATCCTTGTTCATTGATGCTGGAAACATGTTGGCGCCTGCTCCCAACCACACCACTGTAGGTCCTGGCTCCCTGACACTGTTTGAGATCCCTACTTGGGATTTGCCAATAGACACCAGTCATGCAGCAGTGGGAGGACAAGTGGGGGGAGGTCATCTGCCACCCTCTCAACAGCCAAAATGCCAGCTAGGAGAGCAAGGTATTAGGTTCTTGAACTGACCTGCACAATCCTAGCCTTACATCGGCAGTAAAACGCTACAGTCCACCTCTTGCACTACCATGTGTATGTGGCTGTTTGGCACTACTGTCTTATTTTGCATATTGTTTATCTTTGCTGTCTTGTATAATTTATGTTCTGTAAGTGATGCAAAAATGATTAGGATGCACTTGGAATATTGTGTGCAATTCTGGTTGCCCAATTCCAGGAAAGATGTCAAACTCAGAATCTGGTTTATTATCACTGATGCATACTGTGAAATGTGTTGCCTTGCAGCATCAGTATAGTGTAATACATAAAATATACTAATAAATGACAATAAGATATATATATATATTACAGAAATACAAAAAAAAAGAGCCAAATTAGGAGGTAGTGTTAATGGGTTCATTATCTGTCCAGAAATCTGATGGTGGCTGAGAAGAAGCTGTTGTGCAGGCTTTGAAGAAGGTTCACCAGAATGCTGCCTGCATTAGAGGACACGAGCCGTAAGGGGACGTTGGACAGACGTGGGTTGTTTTCTCGGTGATGGGAGACCTGAGAGAAGTATATAAAATCATGAGAGTATAGATAGTGTAGTCAGCCAGAACCACTTCCCCGGAGTCGAAATGTCAAATACTAGAGGTCATGCATTTAAGGTTGAGAAGGAGAAAAGTTTAAAAAAGATGTGCGGGGCAAGTTATTTTATATGGAGAGTGGTGGATGCCTGGAACAGTCTGCCAGGGGTGGTGGTAGAAACAGATATGATAGAGCTGTTTAAGAATCTGTATGACATGTGAGTTGGGGGATATGGATCGTGTTAAGACAGGAGATTTAGTTTAATTTCGTCTCATGCTTGGCACAGACTTTATGGGCCAAAAGGCCTGGTCCTGTGCTGTACTGTTCTATGTCCTGTGAGCGCCAGCGATCGGAAGAGTGGTGTTCAGTTCTCACTGTTATCTGTAAGCAGTTTACACATTCTCCTTGTGAGTCTCCAAATTCCTCCCAGATCCCAAAGGTCTCTGTTGTTACCAGAAATGAAGGGTCTGATTGATGGCTCTGGGCCTGTACTTGCTGGAGTTTAGAAGAATAAGAGGGGATCTCATTGAAACCTAGAATGGATGAATGGATGGGGAGAAGATGCTTCCTGTAGAAGGTGATTCAAGAACCAGAGGCAACAGCTTCAGAATAGAAGGATATCCCTTTAGAACAGAGATGAGGAGGAATTTCTTTTGCCTGAGGGTGGTGGATCTATGGAATTCATTGCCACATTCAGCTGAGGAAGCCAAGTCATTGGGTTTATTTAAAGCAGAAATTGTTTGGTACTTGATTAGTCAGGGTGTCAAAAGGTATGAGGAGAAGGCAGGAGAATGGGGTTGAGAAGGGTAATAAATAATAAATCAGCCGTTATCAGACTTGATGGGGCATAAATGTATGCCTTATGGTCTTCTGGGTCAGGGTTAGTGAGTCATGGGCATGCTGTGCTGGTGCCAGAAGCATGGTGACACTTGTGGGCTGCCCCCACCACTTCCTTGGATTGTGTTGATCATTGACGCTAATGATACATTTCACTGTATGTTTCAATGTACGTGTGACAAATAAAGCAAATCTTTCATCTTTAATTTGCTATAAACCTACGTGCCTGGGATACCACTGTAAGCATCTTTTTTCATTGTACCTTACATCATCAAACAAAGTGCGATACAATGAAGTCAATTCTCGCAGCATCACAGGCATGTAAGTAAAGACAAGGGAATTTGACTGTGCCCAATCAGTTTACGAGAGCATGAGAAAAGGCAACAATTTCACCTAGGTCCCTGGTTGAAGATGAAAAAAGGCGGCAGTTTGCGGCAGTTTTTGGAGTTGGACTGTGCTCAATCAATGAATGAGATTCATTAGAAAAGGCGAATAAAAATGAGCAGCCATTCTGTGAGTGGGCTAGTGATGGGGTGGCTTTGGCTCATCATGCTTAGGTGAAATCAGGCTTGGATGAGTTAAGTATCTGGTAAATTTCTTCTTCTTTACTCTTCATTCCTTATCTGTTTGAGCACCATTAGTGCAGTGAGAATGGATACAGAGGCTGTGGTTTGTTCAATGTGTGAGATGTGAAAAATCTGGGAGACCTCCAGCCACCCAGATAACCACATCTAGACCAAGTCCTCAGAGAATGGAGCTCAATGACCTTCAGCTCATATGACCTTCAGACTGAGGAGATGATTGATAGGAGCTATAGGGAGGTAGTCCCCCCTCGGTTGCAGTTGGCTAGTAAGTGGGTGACTGTCAGGAGAAGGAAGGGAAATGGGCTGCCAGTATAGAGTGCCCCTCAATAATAAGTATACAACTTTGGATACTGTTGAGGGGGAAGACCTACTGGTGGGAGCCACAGTAATCAGGTCTCTGGCATTGAGTCTGGTGCTGTAGCTCAGAACAGAAGAGAGGTGACGAGGACTGCAGTAGTGATAGGAGATTCCTCAGCTGGAAGAATAGCAATGAGATTCTGTGGACGTGATAGAGACACTGGGATGGAATGTTGCCTCCCAGGTGCCAGGGTCACGGATGTCTCAGATCCGGTTCACAACATTTTAAGGGGAGAGGGCGAGCAGCCAGAAATCTTGGTACATATTGTCATTAATGACATAGGTAGACAAGGTGAGGAGGCCCTAAAGAGAGATCTTAGGGAACTAAGTAGAAAGCTGAAAATCAGGACCTCCAGAGTAGTAATCTCTGGATTACTAGTGAGGCTAAGAATAGGATGATTTGGTGGATGAATGTCTTGCTGAGGAAATGGTGCAGGGGGCAGGGGTTCAGATTTCTGAATCATTGGGATCTTTTCTAGGGAAGGTATGACCTATACAAACGGGATGAACTCAAGGGAGACCAATATCCTTGTGGGCAGATTTGCTAGAGCTTTTTGGGAGGGTTTAAACTAATTTGGCAGGGGAATGGAAAATGGAAGCAGTGTTCCACTAGCAAGGACAGGCCTATGATAGGGAAAAGTTGCATTCTGTGGGGTGAGTTGCAAATGAGGGGATTTTGGCAAGACTTGTGGGATAATGGGCATAAGGGGAGACATCTTTACAAAATACATAGAACTGTTGGATTGAAGGAAGAAGGAGGTAAAACAAGAAGGGAAGGAATTATATTGCCTCGAGTTAGAATTGGATGTACTGTACTTAATTATTCCTTGTCTCTTGGAAAACATTACTCTGGGGTGAACAGGCTTTATCATCATTATGAAACAGTTGAACACATTCTTTTACAATGTGAAGCATTTAAGTTTGAAAGAAAACAAATGCAGGCTGCACTACTGTCTTTAGGGGTTGACAGATTTCATTTAAAAACTTTGCCAAGTTATGTCAAAATCGAACCTGCCTCTACCACTTCTACTGGAAGCTCGTTCCACACAGCTACCACTCTCTGAGTAAAGAAGTTCCCCCTCGTGTTATCCCTAAACTTTTGCCCCTTAACTCTCAACTCATGTCCTCTTGTTTGAATCTCTCCTACTCACAATGGAAAAAGCCTATCCACGACAACTCTATCTATCCCCCTCATAATTTTAAATACCTCTATCAAGTCCTCCCTCAACCTTCTATGCTCCAAAGAATAAAGACCTAATTTGTTCAACCTTTCTCTGTAACTTAGGTGCTGAAACCCAGGTAACATTCTAGTAAATCTCCTCTGTACTCTCTCTATTTTGTTGACATCTTTCCTATAATTCAATGACCAGAACTGTACACAATTTAATTTAATTACAGTCACAATTCTGTCTTTCATTATTTACATTCTACGGGGCTTTTTGAAGTAATTTTGTTTTTATTTGATAAAGAACTAGTAGGGATTTTGCTTCCCAAACCTCTACACCACACTCCAGTCCAGTTGGTGGTGGTAATGCACCTTTAAGTTGGACTGCCAACCACCATTAAAAGTCAGATGATGAAGAAGAAGTTGTTGCAATGTAAAAGGGGGAAAAAGTCAAAGAGGGTGATGAATACAGGACTGAAGGTATTATATTTGAATGCATGCAGTATATAGAATAAGGTAATTGAACCTGTAGCACAGTTACGGATTGGCATGAAGGTCAGTGACCAGTGGTGTTTCGCAGGGATCTGTTCTGGGACCCCTCTTTGTGATTTTTGTAAATGGATGACCTGGATGAAGAAGTGGAAGGGTGGGTTAGTAAGTTTGCTGATGACACAAAAGTTAAGGGGTGTTGTGGCTAGTCTGGAGGGTTGACAGAGGTTACAGCGGGACAAGGATGGGATGCAGAAGTGGCAAATGGAGTTCAACCCAGGTAAGTGTGAAGTGGTTCATTTGGTAGGTCAAATTTGAAGACAAAATATAGTATTAATGGTAAGACTCTTGGCAGTGTGGAGAATCAGAGAGATCTTGAGGTGTGAGTCCATAGGACACTCAAAGCTGCTGTGCAGGTTGACAGTGTTGTTAAGAAGGTGTATGGTGTGTTGGCATTCATCAACCATGGGATAGAGTTCAAGGTCCTTGAGGTAATGTTACAGCTATATAAGACCTGGGTCAGATCCCACTTAGACTACTATGTTCAGTTTTGGTCACTTATTACAGGAAGGACGTGGAAACCATAGAAAGGATGCAGAGGATATTTACAAGGTTGTTGCCTGGATTGGTGAGCATGCCTTATGAGAATAGGTTGAGTGAACTTGACCTTTTCTCCTTGGAGTGACGGAGGATGAGAGGAGACCTGATAGAGAAATATAAGATGATGAGAGGCATTGATCGTGTGGATAGCCAGAGGATTTTCCCAGGGCCAAAATGACTAACACAAGGGGGCATAGTTTTAAGGTGCTTGGAAGTAGGTGTAACCCCCTGGGTCACCTCAGGCTTGCTCAGCTCGTTCTCGTCTAGGGGGAGCAGCCTTCGGCCCCGCCAAACTGGGTAATCAGCTGGTGTGGATGCTGTGTGATGTCCCCGCCTCGCCCAAAACCAGACAGTACACCATAAGCGATTAAATGAGTACAATTTATAAAGGTTACTATAACTAAGTGATTAATAACGATACAGTATATATGAAGAGAAACAATAAAGAAAAGGCGCAAACTTATCAAAGTCCAAACCACTTCGTGCACAACCGTTGGAGCTCAATTACTGAAGTCTTCTGGCCACCATTCGATCCCCTCCGAACTCCTTGACACGCAGCTCAGGACCCTCCGAGTGGCCAACCAAGCACATCTAGCTTCATCCCCCCTCCTCAGAGTACCTCCTGGCCTCGGACCCCCGCTTGGGCTCCGCTCCTCGCCCAGCTTACAGCATTGCGTCCTCTCTCTCTCTCACCCCCTCGCGCCGATCTGCCCAAAAACCCGTCAACAAAAGCTTACAGACTCAGAAGAAAGAACATTAATCCCCATTTGGTTTACAAAGGAATACTATTCTCGTTATCAGTAAATTAGCATTCCTGCTAGTTAACAAAACAAAGAAGCCCTTTTGATTACATACACAGTAACAAAGAAAAAAGAAGAAACCCCCTTTACATAGGTACAGAGGAAATGTCAGGGTTTTTCACACAGAGAATGGTGGGTGCGTGGAATGTACTGCCAGCGGTGGTGGTGGAGGCAGATCCAACAGGGACTTTTAATAGGTAGGTACGTGGAGCTTAGAAAAATAAAGAGCTATATGGTAGGATAAATCTAGGCAGTTTCTAGAGTAGGTTACATGGTCAGCACAACATTGTGGGCTGAAGGGCCTGTAATGTGCTGTAGATTTCTTATCTATGCATGACATTGTGAGCATCACTGAATCGTGGTTGAAAGAAGATAGAGCTGGGAGCTTAATGCCTAAGAATTTACATTGTGTTGAAAAGTCAGGCAGGTAGGCAGAGTGGGTAGGGTGGCTGTATTGGTAAAAAAATGAAATTAAATTCATTAGAAAGAGATTATTTAGGATCAGAAGGTATAGAGTCATTGTGGGACAAGGGTAAAAAGACCCTGATGAGAGTGATATACATACCTCCAAGCAGAAGCAAATATGTGGTCTACAAATCACAATGGAAAGTAGAAAATGTATGTCAAAAGGGCAATGTTATGATATTCATGGGGAATTTAATTTGCAGGAACATTGGGAAAATCAGGTTGGTGCTGGATCCTAAGAGGGGGGACTTGTAGAATGCCTAGGAGATGGATTTTTTGAGCCGCTTGTGGTTGAGCCCACTAGGGAATCAGCTATTTTGGATTGGGAGTTGTGTAATCAACTAGAATTAATTGGAGAGTTTAAGGTAAGGGGAAGAGTGATCATAATATGATAGAATCCACCCTGCAATTTGAGAAAGAGGAGCTAACGTCAGATGTATCACTAATACAGTGGAGTAAAGGGAATTGCAGAGACATGAGAAAGAAATTGGCCAAAATTAATTAGAAGGGAACACTAGAAAGGATGATAGCAAAACAGTAATAGCTGAAATTTCTGAGAACAATTCAAAAGTCTTAGGATAGATACATCCCAAAGAAGGAGGAGTATTCTAAAGGCTGGATGGCACAACTGTGGCTGACAAGATAAGTCAAAGCCAACATAACAGCCAAAGAGGGGGCTTAAAGTAGAGTACAAAACAGTGGGAATTAAGAGGATTGCACAGCTTTTAAGAACCAACAGAAAACAACTAATAAGTCATAAAGTAGGAAAAGATGGAATACAGAGGTAAGCTAGCCAATGATATTAAACAAACAGACAGACAGACATATTTTATTGATCCCAAGGGAAACTGGGTTTCGTTACAGTTGCACCAACCAAGAATAGTGTAGAAATATAGCAATATAAACAATAAATAATTAAATAATAATGTTGATCATGCCATGTGGAAATAAGTCCAGGACCAGCCCATTGGCTCAGGGTGTCTGACACTCCGAGGGAGGAGTTGTAAAGTTTGATGGCCACAGGCAGGAATGACTTCCTATGATGCTCAGTGTTACATCTCGGTGGAATGAGTCTCTGGCTGAATGTACTCCTGTGCCTAACCAGTACGTTATGGAGTGGATGGGAGTCATTGTCCAAGATGGCATGCAACTTGGACAGCATCCTCTTTTCAGACACCACCATCAGAGAGTCCAGTTCCACCCCCACAACATCACTGGCCTTACGAATGAGTTTGTTGATTCTGTTGGTGTCTGCTATCCTCAGCCTGCTGCCCCAGCACACAACAGCAAACATGATAACACTGGCCACCACAGCCTAGTAGAACATCCTTAGCATCGTCCGGCAGATGTTAACAGACCTCAGTCTCCTCAGGAAATAAAGACGGCTCTGACCCTTCTTGTAGAGAGCCTCAGTGTTCTTTGACCAGTCCAGTTTATTGTCAATTCATATCCCTGGGTATTTGTAATCATCCATCATGTCCACACTAACCCCTTGGATGGAAACAGGGGTCACCTGTGCCTTAGCCCTCCTCAGGTCCACCACCAGCTCCTTAGTCTTTTTCACATTAAGCTGCAAAGGATACCAAAAGTTTCTTCAGATACATAAAGTGTCAAAGGGAGGTGAGAATAGACATTGGACCGCTGGAAAATGATGCTGGAGAGGTAGTAATGGAGGACAAGAAAATGGTGGAGAAACTGAATAAGTATTTTGCATCAGTCTTCACTCTGGAGGACATTAGCAGTATGCTGGAAGTTTGAGAGTGTTAGGGGGCAGAAGTGAGTGAAGTTACAATTACTATGGAGAAACTGAAAGTCACCTGAACCAGATGATTTACACCCCAGGGTTCTGAAAGAGTTGGCTGAAGATTTCATGGAGGCATTCATAATGATCCTTTAGGAATCAATAGATTCTGCATGGTTCCAGAGGACTGGAAATTTGCAAATGTCACTCCATACTTCAAGAGGGAAAGGCAGAAGAAAGGAGATTATAGGTCATTGGCTGGGAAGATGTTGAAGTCGATTGTTAAGGATATGGTTTCAGAGTACTTGGAAGCACATGATAACATAGGCCTAAGTTAGTTTACTTAAGCAAAAATCTTGCTTGACAGATCTGTTGGATTTTTTGAAGAAATAACAAGCACTATAGACAAAGGAGAATCAGTGGATGTTGTATATTTGGATTTTCAGAAGGCCTTTGACAAGGTGCCACACATGAGGCTGCTTAACAAGAGCCCGTGCTATTACAGGCAAGATACTAGCATAGATAGAGCATTGACAGAGCAGGAGGCAAGGAATGGGAATAAAAAAGGCCTTTTCTGGTTGGCTGCCTGGGACTAGTGGTGCCCCACAGGGGTCTGTGCTAGGACCAGTTATTTTCACATTATATATCAATGATTTGGATGACGAAATTGATGGCTCTGTGGCCAAGTTTGTTGATGATACAAAGAGAGGTAGAGGGGCAGATAGTGTTAAGGAAGCAGAGAGGCTACAGAAGGACATTGAAAGATTAAGAGTATAGGCAAAGCAGTGGCAGATGAAATACAGTGTTGGGATGTTTAGGCCATGCAATTTGGTAGTAGAGATGAAAAGGGTGACTATTTTCTAAATGGAGAGACAATGCAAAAATCTGAGGTGTAAAGGGACCTGGGAGTCCTTGTACAGGATTCCCTAAAGGTTAATTTGCAGGTTGAATTGGTGGTGAGGAAGGCAGA
This sequence comes from Hypanus sabinus, assembly GCF_030144855.1. Taxonomy (NCBI): domain Eukaryota; kingdom Metazoa; phylum Chordata; class Chondrichthyes; order Myliobatiformes; family Dasyatidae; genus Hypanus; species Hypanus sabinus. The sequence continues at coordinate 182,135,855 of NC_082707.1, forward strand.
TGCAATGTTAGCATTCATTTCAAGAGGACTAGAATAGAAAAGCAAGGATGTAATGTTGAGGCTTTATAAGGCACTGCTGAGGCCTCATTTGGAGTATTTGTGAGCAGTTTTGGGCCCCTTATCTAAGAAATGATGTGTTGACATTGGAGAACATTCAAGAGATTTACAAAAATGATTTCGTCTTGTAAGGCTTATCATATGAGAAGCATTTGATGACTCTCTACTCACTGGAATTAAGAAGAATGAGCAATCTCATGGAAACCTATCAGATGTTAAAAGACCTCAAAGAGTGGATCTGGGGAGGCTATTCCCGACAGTGGAGGAATCCCGACAGAACCTCAGAGCATGGAGCTGAGGAGCAGTTCCTTTAGACAGAAAGTGATAAATCTGTGGAATTAGTTGCTAGAGGCCAAGTCACTGGGTATACTAAAGACAGAGATTGATCAGTCAGGGTGTGGAGGGATGCAGGAGAAGACAGATGATTGAGGCTGAGAGGGAAATAGAGCAGCCATGATGAAATGGTGGAGCAGACTCAATAGGCTAAATGGACCAGTTCTGCTCCTATATCTTATGGTCTTACAATGCACATAACAGAAATGATATATAATTTATACATAAAATCTGACCATACAGTGTTAAACTAAGATGTACAAAAGCAAGACCTCAGTGCAAATGACCCAACTGAAGACTTGGCAGAGTTGTGTAAGATGATAACAGATATAGATAGAGTGGATAGCCAGAAATGTTTTCGCAGGTCATAAAACATTCATCAGGGTCTCGGCCCGAAACGCTGGCTAATCTTTTCTCACGGATGCTGCCTGACTTGCTGAATTCTTCCAGCGTCGTGTACAACATCGTGAGCCGGATGTCCGATACTGTACCACTGTACTATAATCTATGATTTCTGTTCTATAAACCCGACTTCATGGAAACTTGGAATTCTCCCAGATGACAACTCCTCCGTCGCTAATTTACTTTACCAACAGCTCTGAATGTTGTTTGTACAGCGGCTCTGTTGAAGTGGTGATGATGTCAGGCGCACTTATCCAAACCACTTACAGACCGACGGGGCTTCCTCTGTTAAATAGTTGAATGATGATAGAGCGCTGTGTTCGCTTCCCACCAGGACGACGGATTTAAAGCCGCAGCAGCGGGTGAGCTGTTTCAGAAGCAAACCCGGCTCAGGTGGGGTGCGCAGCTCTCTTGAGTCAAAGGTTTCATCTGCACCAGAGGATCCAGTGCCAATCTTGGGACGTCCCGAGAAGAGGAGGAAGAAGGCTTCAGCTCTACGCACGGTGAGATGCTATTAATGATTAGGAGCCTGTCCATTCGCCAAGAGGGACCAATGACCCCGAATGTCCCGGACATCTTGATGAAGGGCCAGTGCCTCGATTGGATTATTCTGGTTTCTATGCCCTTCCTTTCCAGTCCTATAAAAAAGGGTCTCGGCCGGAAACCTCGGCTGTTTATTCCCCTCCTCCATAGGTGCTGTCTGACGTGTTGAGTTCTTCCCTCATGTTGTGGGGGACTCCGCAGGTCAGACAGCATCTCTGGATTTCCAGTACCTGCCGTCTCTTGAGTCCCTGGTTGTACTGGCCCCACCATCACGTTTCCCGTGCAGCACCGCAGCACTCCCAAACTTGCCTCTCCAACGCGGAGGGCGAGCCACGGTCGATTCTGGCCTGGGTGAGGAAGAGTTCTTCCCTCCGAGGTTTGGACTACTGAGGGATGGACGCAGCGGGGACGAGTTGCTGATTTCTGGGCTTGGGAAATATGTTAGTGCCGGAGAGCAACACTCAAAAGATGCTCGAGGGTTTCGGCAAGTCAGTCAGCATCAGTGGAGGAGAGTAAATAGACATGCCGAGAGCATTGATCAGGACGCTTCAGTAGAACACCCGCCTTGCCACTCCCCACTGTCCCGGGACAATGTGTGAGTCTGAATCAGAATCAGGTTTATTATCACCGTCTAATATGAAATTTGTTCTCTTCTGGCAGCGGTGCAGTGCAAAGCACTGAAACAAAAAACTGTAAGTAACAATAAATATAAATAGTGAGGTAGTGTTCATGGGTTCATACTAATAGGCCGTCGACAGAGTCCCCCGTCCTAGGCTAGTCCTACAAGCTGTCCCCAGCTGTAGCCCCTCTTTGAAGATCCCTCCTCTCCCAAAGATGAGGTTGCAGCCGGGCTTGGAATGTCTACGGCAGAGTTCATGGGTTTGTGGACTGTTCCGAAATCTGATGGCGGAAGGGAAGAATCACTGAGTTTATCTTAAAAAACAATCTTAGCATCCATGCACTCTGGATATCGTTTGGTAGACGGGCTCGGGTTACAGAACTATTTCCTCTCGCAAAACCTGACTTTAGAATTAAACTGCTATTTTTGTTTTTTTTTCACCTGTCCCTCTAAATCGCTGTTGTTGTCTCAGGGCGGCCCGGGGCTTGAGTCAGGACTAGTGGCTCTCAGCGAGCCGGCAGCACTTGGCAGGAAGGGAGTTCAGAGCAAGACCCTACTTGGAGGGGCGGATCTAACATTTGTTTTCAATAGGGCCGAAGGGCCTGGTCCCGTGCTGTACAGTTGTGTGCTCTCTGCATATGGTGCCCGGAATTCTCCTCAGTTGCCGGGAGGTGGGGACGTGGGAAGCGAGAGTGAAAGGACTCCAATCCCAAATAATAGCCGCTCGCTGCTGGAAAGTCCCCATCATTCAGGTCTGGCTCTCTTCTTGCTACTACCATCGGGGAGGAGATACAGCGGCCTTAGGCCTCACACCACCAGCTTCAGGAACAGTTATTTCCCTCGACCAGCAAGTCCTTGAACCAGCGTGGATAACTTCAATCACCACCACCCTGAACTGCTTCTGCGACCTGCAGACTCACTTTCAAGAACTCCTTACAACTCTTGTTCTCCGTTTTTTTTTATTTGCACAATTTATCATCTTTTGAACAGGTCTTTTTCGTAAATTTTATTGTATTTAAGTTTTCTACAAGAAAATGAATCTTAAGGTTGTATATGGTAAAATATGTGTACTTTAATAATAAAGTTACTGTGAACTTTGCAGGATATCCATGGCTAAAACTACAAATTTGGCTAATTCTTTTAATCTGACGCGCAAAGCAATCGGAGCAACGTAACGCTCGCAAATCTTCTGGCGATTTAAAGCGGAGGTTGATAAGGTTGTTGAAGGTCATGGCGAGAATGGGATTGAGGGGATAATAAATCAGCCATGATTGAACAGAGGAGCAGACCCAGTGGGCCGAATGGCCCAGATCTGCTCCAATGTTTTATGGTCTTGTGGTTTTATAAACCGATGGAGGAGCTCAGCAGATCGGATGGAGGGAAATGGACAGTCGATGTTCTGGCGCAGAGACCCTTCAGAAATGCTGCCTGATTTGCCTCATTTTGTGTGTGTTGCTTTATATTTCCAGCAGCTGCAGAATCTCTTGTGTTGGAGCATTTCGGATCGTTCTGGTCGCCCCAATACAGAAAGTATGTGGGGGCCTTGGAGCGGGTGCCTTGGAGCGGGTGCCGGAGTATTTAATCTGCATGTCGCTTGGATTAAAGGGCATGTGCTAAAGGGAGCGGTTGGATAAACCTGGGTTGCTTTCTCTGGGGAGGCGGAGGGGGAGACCAACTAGAAGGTTATAAAATTATGAGAGACACGGATAAGCACAGTCCAAGATGGTCTATTTGACTGCAGAGTTACAGGAAACGGCATACACTGGAATCTGGAGTAACAAACCATCTTAGTTTTCAGTGTTCCAGGGTTCCGTTGTTTCAGACGGGATAGACCGGGAGGGGTGACTTAACTAATCAAGGAAAACGTCCCGGCAGTGCTCAGATAGGTCTGGTTGGAGAACTCGTTTACTTAGGTTATATGGGTGAAACTGAGGAATAGAAAGAGACATGACCACGTTAATGGGATTCTATTATTGACCACCCAATAGCGAGCGGGATTTAGAAGGACAAATTTGTAGCGAGATCACAAGAAACATTAAGCTTGTGATAGGCGATTTTAACTTTGCACCTATTGACTGGAGCTCTCAGAGATGAAATGAAGTTTGTCAAATGTGTTCAGGAAAATTTCCTTAATCAATACCGAGGTCCCAACTAGAGAGAGTGCAATACTAGATCTCCATTAGGGAAGGAGGCACGGCAGGTGACAGCCATTGGGGAACACTTTGAACCTAATAATCACAATGCCGTTAGTTTGAAGATAATCATGGAGAAGGATAGGTCTGGTCCTCTGGTTGCGATTCCAAACTGGAGAAAGACCAGTTTTAATGGTACCAGAAAGGAACTGGCATGTGTGGATTGGGACAGGCTGTTTTTCTGGCACAGGTGTACTTGGTAAGTGAGAAAGTGAAATTTTGAGCGTATGGAGTTTGTATGTTTCTGATGAGTCTCGGCCCAATACGTCGTCTGTTTTCTTTTTCCGATAGATTCTGCCTGGACTGCTGAGTTCCTCCAGCATTTTGGCTGTCGCTTTGTATGTTTCTGTCAGAATAAAGGCAGGGATAACAGGTTTGGGTATTGTGTAGGGTAATGTGATGGGTGACAGGTGACATACATTGTTCACTTTGAAACAGGGTCTGATGTAATGACGTCGGTGTAGGAAAGGCGACTGCTTTGTTTGTATTGGAAGAACAGGACTGCGGCTTTAGTGAACCTCACATTTTATTCACAAAAGCCTACACTAGTGCCCCGACGCTCTCGGATGATTCCGGAGTTACTGAACGACATGTCGACCAACGCAAGTCGCTTTCACGGGGCCGGGGTTTTGGGAGCAGCACGCTACCGCGTGGTTTACACGGATGGAAGCCCAGTTCGCGGTGCGAGAAATCACCGTGGACAATACCAAATACCATCACGCCGTAACATAGCCAAGAGGTTCCACTGCAGCCAGAGTGAGTCTACTAGAAGACCCGTTCGTCGTACGTGATAAATATGTGACTCAGCAATCTCAGCTAGTTCGGACTTTTGGACTGTCGGAGTTGGAGCTCGCCGATCTGTGGCTCTCCCTGTCCGCGCCGGGTAATACCAGGCATTCAGAGCGAATGGACCACGCGCTGTCTCTGCTTGATTTCTAAAGAACTCTTTATGCAACAAATGCCTAATCAAGTTCGCGTAGCCCTCGCTCACATGGCCTGTGAAAGACAGTAGGTCGGCCGGGCCTTGATAAGCCCAGTCAGCAGAGCGTCCATCTTGCTCAAGAATGCGGCTCCGAACCGGTCTTGTGTTTTTAACCGTGGACTCTTCGGCGCGAACGCCAAGTGCCGAACTCAATGCAGTCTCCATAGTGCCAGCGCAACGGGACGTCAGAGGTCTGTGAACACCGTGGGATCAAGTTGTCGTCTGTTATACATTACTGACACTCCATCAGGGTAATGCTTCCTGTGTGACACGTGAGGGTGCTGCCATTGATTATGAGGCAAAGAGCGACTGCCCCTCGCTGGAGGTCGCCAGCGGCAGCAGGATCCGGATTATGGGACACTACGGGCCACATTCCACAGTACAGGAGGACTTTGTCTTGGCAACGATGTAGACCTTCGCTAGGCAGAACTGCCGGCTTGTGCATGCAAACGGACTTTGAGTTGTTACTCTGTACCCAACGATGACACTGTCTGCTGTATGCCCCGCCTGCCTGCTGGGTAAATTCCTGAACCTCATTAAGCCCACATTTTCCACAACTGGCTCCCTGGTCCACGCCCCTGCACGTAGACCGGACTCGGAAAATCTGGCCAGCACGAAGGCTGAGCTTGCTAACATGGAATTGCTTGGCATTGTATGCAGGTCAAATAGCACTTGGGCTTCAGCCCTCCACATGGTCTCTCAGCCCATGTGGCGGTTACCACCCCCTTAACGAAGCCACCACCCCGATCGTCACCCGTCCCACGTGTTCAAGACATTTCGGCACGTTTAGCAGGGGAGATACTTTTTTCTAAAGTGGTCTTAGTCGGCTGCTATATTATCAGCTGCATTAGTGCAAGAGGACGTTCCAGAAACTGCTTTGAAAACCCCTTTTGGCCTAGCGTTTGCAGTACAGGACTTTCCAGCAACTAATTGACTCTATTTTCAAAAAAGAATCTTAAGATTTTCTTTTTGTTTACCTGAGTGACATACTTGTCAGGGCAGCTAAAAGCAATCACATATCACATCTCCGCACACTTTCAAGCGCTTAAGCCAACATGGGCTGATTATTAACCCAGCTAAATGCCAGTTCGGGTTGTCTACCATTGCCTTTCTCGGCTACTGCATCTCCTTACGAGTTGCAACACCCCTGCGGTCAAAAATTGGCGCTATTTTGGACTTTCCTCTGCCGCGCCCTACCAAAACACCGCAAGGTTTGAGTATGGTGAATTTCCATCACCATTTCATTCCGTGATCTGGTGAACTTGTGCTCCCCTTGATCGTGCCCTTAAAGGCAGTGCCCCTAATCGCACGCTTGAATCGTCAGCAGACATAACAGCGCGTTTTACTACACCAAACGAACTTTGAATACGACCCGACTGGAGCACTTGCTTCCTACTGGACCCGCAGCCATCACTCTGGCGCCTAGGACTATGCTGTGGGTGATGTGCACGAACATTTGCTTGGAAGCATCTGGCAGCCTTTTGCCTTCCTCAGCAGGCAGCTGCAGCTTCACCCCCCGCCCCCCGAGGAAGTACATTATCACGTTTGACCGCAAGCTTCTCTGTTTCTATCTGGCTGTCCACCATTTTCAGTTTTTCACTGGGGAGTTGGTATTTCACATCGCTCGTTAACCACTCGTGTCTGCGATGTCCAAAGCGACAGACCCTTGGTCTGCACGGCAGCAGCACCATATGGCCTACATTATGGAACTCATGACTGACATTCAGCACGTCGAAGGGGAAAATAATTCTGTGGCTGATTGCCTCTCCAGCCTGCTGTCGATGCCGTACACGTCGGGGTCGACTGCTGGTATGGTAACCGACCGAGCAGCCGACCCAAAGCGCCAGGCTCACAGGACAGCAGTCACGGCTCTGCAGTTGGCTGACGTCAAGCTTGGAGACGCAAGAGTTTCTCTCCTGTGCGATGTGTTAACCAGTTGCTCCTGCCCCATAGTCCCTGCAAACCAGAGGCATATTGTTTTTAACTTAATTCACGGGGCTCTTGCATCCGGACAGGAAGGATTCATAGAAACTGGTTGCTTTCAAGTTTCAAACGAAAGAAAGTCTGCAGATGCTGGAAATCTGGAGCAATGCACACAAAATGCTGGAGGAACTCAGCAGGTCAGGCAGCATTTGTGGGGGGGGGGGTGGAGTGGGAGTAATTCAGAGATCGTGCCTGGCCTGCTGAGTTCCTCTAGCGTTTTGTGTGTGTGTGTGTGTGTGTGTCTGTGTGTGTGTGTGTTGCTTTAAAGTTTGTGTGTCATGGCCTTGGGAAGGATGTGGAAAACTAGAGTGGACTGTGTTGTTTGTCAGTGGGTGAAATCGTCACTTTCAGGACCCTCGGCACCTTTTGAGCTCCCTGAGCGATGGTTTGACCATGCCAATATGGATCTGGTTGGTTCTTCCCACACGCCACCATCTGGAGATTTCAAACATCTCCATAGCCTGGTGGACCATATGAGCAGGCTCTCAGGATTATAGGTGTAGATGAAGCCACAGCTCGTGAGAAGCTAGCCATCAGTAGCTTACACCACAGACAAGTTGCAGCAGCTACTGTGCTATACAAATTGCACACCAGCCACAGCCCTGCAGACCTTCGTGCCATGCTGCCTTCATCTTATGAGACGGCGCAGCACGCGATCAAGTTTGTCTATGCCTGCTCATGCTGTTTCTATGCCTGATGTGAGAACCTACACACTGGACAGAAGCTTCCTTCACTGTGCTATCAGAATTTGGAACAGCCTTCCAGATGCTGTGGTTGCGACGATGGGGTCCAAGCCTTCAAGAGTCGAGTGCACAAACACCTCTCATCTCTGGGAGGGAAGTCACATGCTTCTTCATAAGCTATCATGAAGGGGACCAGGATGGCAATGCTTGGTCGTTGGCAGGTAGGGTTAAAACCAGACTTTCAAGAGCACTTGTGAGTTATGTTCTGGCTGGACTTAGTCCTTAAACTGCTGGAGAACAGTGTGGAAAGATCAGGTGCTGTTTTCTCCTGGGAGGGATTAGTTTTTAGTTCCAAGTGCTCCTGTCACGTTTTGTCACCCTGCAACCTTATACTTCAATCTCTCTAAATTATAGAAGACAGCCTGTGTATAAAGGTCTCTCTCCAGCAGACTTCATCATGATCATCGTGACTCCAGTATTTCTATTTTTTAATGTTTCTTAATTGTACATATGCTTTTTTGTGTTCTATCGCTGAGCAGCAGTGAACCATTTGATTGGCCTATCAGAGTTCTCTTTGGGAACTAGTTGACTTGATCAGCATTTCTGATCTGGCTAATGTTCACGACTGTATTTAATAATAATTCAAAAAAAGTCGCCTCTCTAGCGTCGACAATGGCTGTGGATGTGGCTCAGGTGTTCACCAATATCTGGGTTGGCAACCCAGCTGATATTTCTTCTGACCACAATTCCTAATTCATGTCAGACCTCTGGGCTCCAATGGCCCAGAACCTCGGCAACACAATACAGTATATGACTTGCAGTCCATTGGCCTGTGTGAGCAGTTCCACCATTCCTTAAAGGTTGCTCGGAGGGCCTCCCTGACAGACGAGTGTTGGCATGATGGTCTCCTCTGGGTTCTGCTGGGGCTCAGAGCAGCTCCAAAAGAGGACTTCCAATGATCCACAGCTGAGATGGTGTATGGGCAGACGCCACGGGTGCTGGGTGATCTTATTCTTGATGCCACAACCGCCTGGTCAGTGCCTCAGAAACGTTCTGCCCTCAATAAACTCACTTATTCCTACGTCCCATCGTGGCATGCTGCACTCTGGGGTTCCAGATGACCTACCTTCTGCCCTGTTTGTTTTTGTCCACCATGATGCACATCAACACACCCTTACACCTCCTGACGATGGCCCATTCTGGGTTTTGGAACAGAGCAAAAAGACTTTTATTGTAGATATAAAGGGTAAATATAGATCACCTTAAACTGGCCCAGCAAGACTGGGATGGTCCCACTACCGTACACCTGCATCACAACATGACCAAGTACGTGTCAGCACACCCCTGGATGAGCCAGAGTCACCTGCTGTTACTCCAACCAAAGCACGTAGGGCCTAAGCTGCGGGGCTTCTACAAGCTCCGGACAGACTCTCAATGCTGGTTTTGGTGAATTCTGGGCTGGGGTGGAGGGGAGCCCGTGTAGGGTAATGGATGACAGTTGACATATATTGTTCATAATAGAATCTGTTCTACAACATTCATGAACACAGTCATTGAGTTGTGTTCTCTTTAAGAGACAGGATCTCTTGGGGACAGCCTTACGGAGCTTAACCCTTCGGAGAAAATGATAATTCAATCTAAAATTTGAGAAGCTAAAGTCAGATATGTCAGTAATACAGTGGAGTGAATTATGAAAGCATGAGAGATGAGTTGGCCAGAATTGATTGGAAAAGAACACCGGCAGGGATAAGGGCAGAGCAGCAATGGCTGGAATTTCTAGAAGCAATTTGGAAGGCGCAGGATATATACATACCAAAGAGAAAGAAGTTTCTAAAGGAAAGATGACACAACCATGGCTAACAAGAAGTCGAAGCCAACATTAACATCAAAGAGAGGGCATATAATAGAGCAAAAATAAGTGGGATGTTAGAGGATTGGAAAGCTTTTAAAAACCACAGAAGGCAACTAAAAAATTCATTGAGAAGGTAAGGATGGAAAATAAACACAAGCGAGCCAATAATGTTAAAGAAGATACCAAAAGTTTCTTCAGTCACATAAAGTGTAAAAGAGAGGTGAGAGTGCATATTGGACTGCTGGAGAGGTAGTACTAAGGGACAGGAAATGGCAGATGAACTGAATAAGTATTTTGCATCAGTCTTCTCTGTGGAAGGCACAAGCAGTATGATAGAAGTTCCAGGGGTCATGAAGTGGGTGAAGTTACCATTTCTAGAGAGAAAGTTCTTGGGAAAGTGAAAGAATGTGCTGAAACTGGAGAGGATTCAACGGAGGTTCATGAAAATAGTTGCAGCATTGAATGGCTTGTCATATGAAGAGCATTTGTTGGCTCTGGGCTTGTACTCACTAAAATTCAGAAGAATAAGGAGTGATCACACCGAAATCAATTGAATGGTGAAAGGCCTTGATAGATGTTTCCAATGGTGGGTGAGTCTAAGTCCAGAGTACACAGCCTCAGAACAGAGGGGCGTCCTTTTAGAACAGAGATAAGGAGTAATTTCTTTAGGCAGAAGGTGGTGAATCTGTTGCCACAGGCAGCTGTGGAGAACAAGTCTTTATGTATATTTAATGCAGAGGTTGATGGATTCTTGATTGGTCAAGGCATGAAGGGATACGGGGTGGGGGGGGGGGGAAGGCAGGAGATTGGAGCTGAGAGGAAAATTGGATCAGCCATGATGAAATGGCAGAGCAGACTCGGTGGGCCAGAAGGCCTAATTCTGCTCCTATATCTTATGGTGTAAGGTGACTGCTTTTAGAAACAGAAAAACTACAGCACAATACAGGCCCTTCAGCCCATAATGCTGTGCCAAACGTGTACTTATTTTGGAAATTACCTAGGGTTACCCATAGCCATCTATTTTTCTAAGCTCCATTTACCTATCCAGGAGTCTCTTAAAAGACCCTATCGTATCCACTTCCACCACCATTGCCAGCAGCCCATTCCACAGACTCATCACTCTCTGCATTTTAAAAAAAAACTTACTCTTGTCATCTCCTCTGCATCTGCTTCCAAGCACCTTAAAACTGTGCCCTCTCGTGATAGCCATTTCAGCCCAGGGAAAAAGCCTCTGACTATCCACACAATCAATGCCTCTCATCATCTTATACATCGCTGTCAGGTCCCCTCTCATCCTCCGTCGCTCCAAGGAGAAAAGGCCAAGTTCACTCAACCTATTCTTGTAAGGCATGCTCCCCAATCCAGGCAACATTCCTTGTAAATCTCCTCTGAACCCTTTCCATAGTTTCCACATCCTTCCTGTGGTGAGGTGACCAGAACTGAGCACAGTACACCAAGTGGGGTCTGACCAGGGTCTTATATAGCTGTAACATTACCTCTTGGCTCTTGAACTCAATCCCACAGTTGATGAAGGCTATTGCACCATACACCTTCTTAACCATAGTGTCAACCTGTGCAGCAGCTTTGAGTGTCCTATGGACTCGGACCCCAAGATCCCTCCAATCCTCCACACTGCCAAGAGTCTTACCATTATACTATATTCTGCCTTCATATTTGACCTACCAAAATGAACCACCTCACACTTATCTGGGTTGAACTCCATCTGCCATCCAGCCCTCCACACTATCCCCAACACCCCCAATCTTTGCATTATCAGCAAATTTACTCACCCATCCCTCCACTTTCTCATCCAGGTAATTTATAAAATCACAACGAGGAGGGGTCCCAGAACAGATCCCTGAGGGACACCACTGGTCATCGACCTTCATGCAGAAAATGACCTGTCTACAACCACTCTTTGCCTTCCGTGGACAAGCCGGTTCTGGATCCACAAAGCCATGACCCCTTAGATCCCATGCCTCCTTACTTTCTCAATAAGCCTTGCATAGGGTACCTTATCAAATGCCTTGCTGAAATCCATATACACTACGTCTACTGCTCTACCTTCATCAATGTGTTTAAGCACATGCTCAAAAAATTCAATCAGGCTCTTAAGCCATGACCTGCCTTTGATAAAGTCATGCTGACTATTCCTGATCACGTTATGTCTTCCCAAATCTTCATAAATCCTGCCTCTCAGGATCATTTCCATCAGCTTATCAACCACTGAAGTAAGACTCACTGGCCTATAATTTCCTAGGCTATCTCTACACCCCTTCTTGAATAAGGGAACAACATCTGCAACCCTCCAATCCTCCAGTACCTCCCCTATCCCCATTGATAATGCAAGGATCATTGCCAGAGGTTCAGCAATCTCCTCCCTCACTTCCCACAGTAACCTGGGGTACATCTCGTCAGGTCCCAGTGACTTATCAAACTTGATGTTTTCCAAAAGCTCCAGCACATCCTCTTTCTTAAATTCTATTTGCTCAAGCTTCTCAATCCGCTGTAAGTCATCCCCACAACTGCCAAGATCCTTTTCCATAGTGGTTTTGTTCGTATTGGAAGGACTGTGGCTTTTGTTAAACACATAAAGTGGCTTTCATATGTTTTACTCACAAAATCCTACAGATGCAGAACAGATAGAGGCAGTAGGGAATAAATGAAGTACTTGAGTACAAGAAATACAGGAGAACATTTAAGAAGGGAATCAGGAAGTCTCTAGAAGGGAAGGTGAAGGAAAATTGTAAGAGCTTCTGTAGAAAGGATAGCAAGGGACAAAAGTGGCCCTCTGGAAGATTAGCATGGCCATCTATGCATGGAGCTGGAAGTGAGCAGCTTGGGCCTCTTATCTAAGAAAAGATGTGCATTAGAGGGGGTTCATGAGAATAATTCTGGGAATGAAGGGATTAATGTATGCGAACCATTGAATGATTTTGGGCCTTTACTCACTGGAGATTTGAATCATGAAAGTGGGGGAGGGGGAATCTCACTGAAATCTATTCTATATCGAAAATGAAAGGACAAAATTAGTCCTCTTGTAGTTCACAGTGGTCATCTACGTATGGAGCCAAAAGAGATGGGGGAGATTTTAAATGGATATTTTGCATCTGTTTAGTTGGGAGATAGGCACAGAGTCTGTAGAAGTGAGGCAAAACAACAGGGAGGTCATGGACCATATACAATTACAGAGGAGGAGGTTTCTGCTGTCTTGAGGCAAATTAGGGTGGGTCGACACTCAGGGCTCACAAGGTGTTCTCTTAGACTTTGTAGGAGGCTAGTTCAGAAACTGTAGGGTCTCTAACAGATATTTAAAATGCCCTTAGCAACAGGTGAGGTGCCGGATAATTGGATGATAGCTAATGTTCTAAGAAAGGCTCTAAGAATAAGCTGGATAATTATAGGCCAGTGAGCCTAACAGCAGTAGTGGGAAAGTTATTGGAAGGTATTCTAAGGGACTGGATTTGTAAGTATTTGGACAGACCGGGACTGATTAGGGATTGTCAACGTGACTCTGTGTGCGGTAACCAATCGTACAGAATTTTTTAAGGAAGTTTCCAGGAAAGTCGATGAAGACAAGGCAGTGGATGTTGTCAACATGGACTTTAGCAAGGCATTTGACAATGGGAGATTGTAGGTTCAGTTCAATGGGAGATTGTGAAGTAGGTTCAGTCACTTGGCATTCAGGATGAGGTAGTACTTTGGATTAGACGATGGGAGATGCCAGAGAGTAGTAGTAGATAGTTGCCTCTGACTGGAGGCCTGCGACTAGAGTGCCGCAAGGATCAGTACTAGGTCTCTTGTTTGTCAGCTCGATGATAATGTAGGAAACTGGATCAGCATATTTGCAGATGACACCAAGATTGGGGGGCAGAGTGGGCAAAAAGGAAGGCTATCAAAGCTTGGATGGGATCTGGAAAAATGGCAGACAGAACTTAAAGCAGACAAGTGTGAGGTATTGTACTTTGGGAGGACAAACCAGGGTAGGGCACTGAGGAATGCAGTAGAACAGGGAACTGGGAATACAGATCCATCATTCCTTGAAAGAAGCATCACAGGTAGATAGCGTCAGAAAGAAAGCTTTCGGCATATTGACTTCCATAAATCAAAATATTGGGTACAGGAGTTGAGATGTTATGTTGAAGTTGATAAGACATTAGGTAGTTACTGCCTGTTATGCCACTGGCATTTAGGACAGCAGTGAAGATCCTCCATCTTTGTATGCCCATAGCATCACACACACATTTAGAAGGACTCTTCATTGCTGTTTCAGTAACTATTTTTTTGACCAATCTGGGTTGTTAGCCCTGAGCTGAACCCCTGAAACTGGAGGATTGGTGGACCTCTCTCAGTCTAGTCTGGCCTCTACCCTTTGACCTTTTTGGTATTGGTGACCCCCATCAAGAGCCAAAGCATAAATCACTGACTCCAGCCAACATAGCTCTCTGGGTTATTGAGGCATGCAAGCCCCCAAAGCCAATGACATGATTGTGGTCCTCTGGGAGTTGTATAAGACTTTGGTGAGGCCTAATTTGGAGTATTGTGTGCAGTTCTGGTCACCTACCTACAGGAACGGTGTCACTAGAGGTCATAGGTTAAAGGGTGAAAGGTGAAATATTTAAGGGCGTTTGAGAGGGATCCTCTTCATTCAGAGGATGGTGAGAATGTGGAATGAGCCACCAGCAGAAGTGGTAGATGCGGGCTTTATTTCAACAGTTAAAATAAATTTGGTTAAGTACATTGATAGGAGGGGTACAGAAGGCTATGGTCTGGCTGCAAATTGATGGGACTAGGCAGATTAATAGTTGGCATGGACTAGATGGGCCAAAGGGCCTGTTTCTGAGCTGTAGTTTTCTATGACTCTATCTACTGGGAGAACTCAGTGGGTTTAGCAGCATCTATGGAGGTTGGGGGGAGGGGGTGTGAAAGAAATTGTTAAGAGTTCTTAAGATCCTGTATCCTAATACACTACTTCGACCCGAAACGTTGATGGTTTCCTCCCTCCGCATTTGCCTGTTTTTGTTCTCAGGTCCCTCTGCTGGGGTGAAAAGACTGTGTCCAACTTATCTATACCTCTGTATCTCCAGATAACTTTCCAGGTGGCCATGCCTCTATATACAAAGCACTGCCTGCCTCTGTCGCTATGTACCTGTGTATCCAAATTCCCGTTTGCCTCGATACACAAGAACTAGGAGCTGGAGTCGGCCATCTAGCTCATCAAGACTGCTCCACCATTCAGTACGATCATGGGTGATCTGGCCACAGGGTCAACTCCACCTCCCTGCCTTTTCTCTATTACTCTTACTGCTCCTGCTATGCAAAAAAGGAACTATTTAACCGTGCCTTAAAAATATTTAATTGTGTAGCCTCTACTGCTTCCTTCGGCAGAGAATTCCACAGATTCATCACTCTCTGGTAACTTCTCCTCATCTCCGCCCTAAACCTACTCCCCTGAATCTTGAGGCCATGTCCCTTAGTTTTAGTCTCACCTACCAGTGGAAACAGCGTTGCTGCCTCTCGTACCTCCGATTACCAGAGAACAGAATTCCATGCGACTCAATCTCTCCTCATGCCCTCTCCCAGAGTGATTTGGCTTTCACCTTGCAACACTCCAGGTATGTCTCTCGTGCCTCCCAGCTTCCCTTCCAAAGGAGTGATCCATTTCCTGCTGTCCCCACTGAACTCCTATCACAATGATCTGCCTTGGCCAATCTAATATCCCCCCCACACTACCGTACTGATCTGTCTCTCAACCACTCTTCCTCCCCTTAGTGATTCGTCCCTCACTCACACCCACCTGTGATATTACACCTCCCCCTCTTTCCCCCCACTAGATATTGCTGGAGAATGTAGCATTCAGGCTGTCTGTCTGTTGCCATCAGGCAGGAGACACAGGAGCTTTAAGTCTCACACCACCAGCTTCAGGAACAGTTATTACTCTACAACCATCAGGCTACTGAACCAGTGGATAACTTCACGCACCACAATTCTCGACTGATTCCACAACCTATGGGTCCAATTTGAAGAAATTTACATCTCATGTTCTCAATATTATCTATCTATCTATTATTTTATTTTTGTTTTTGCAGTTTGTCTTCTTTTGCCCATTGGTTGTTTGTCAGTCTTTGTGTGTAATTTTTCATTGAATCTATTGTATTTCTTTGTTCTACTGTGAATGCCTGTTAGAAAATGAATCTCGAGGTAGAATATGGTAACGTACAGGTACTTTGGTATTGATAGTAAGTGAACTTTGGATTGTGGATTTCATATGTTACTGTTCTCCCTCTTCCCCCACAGACATCTCCCCAAAGAGACAACTGGTGTGGCCTCCAATGGCATCCAACAACCTCAGTGTAGCCAGCAGCCTCACAAACTCCAGCTACTGCCCTGATGGCATCTTCTGGGACTGGCTGTATGCCTTCCTGCCCATCTACATCATGGTGGTGTGCATCCTCGGCCTGGTGGGCAACACCTTCGTCCTCCTTGTCCTCTGCCTGCACAGGAGCCGGCTCACGGTGCCCGATATCTACCTGGGGAACCTGGCCGGCGCCGACCTCCTGCTGCTAGCCTGCCTCCCGTTCTGGGCAGCCAACATTGCTGAGCGTTTTGCTTGGCCCTTCGGCCAGTTCCTCTGTCGCTTCGTCAACCTCACAATCTACATGAACCTCTGGAGCAGCATCTACCTGCTGGTGATGGTCAGCATAGATCGGTACCTCGCCCTGGTGAGGGTCCTCAACCCTGGGCGTATCCGCACAGTCTTCTGCGCCAAGATTAACTGCAGCCTGATCTGGGCCTTCAGCCTGCTGATGAGCAGCCCTGCCTTCCTGTTCCGCCGCGTGATCTTCCAGCCAGA
Organism: Hypanus sabinus; assembly: GCF_030144855.1. Taxonomy (NCBI): domain Eukaryota; kingdom Metazoa; phylum Chordata; class Chondrichthyes; order Myliobatiformes; family Dasyatidae; genus Hypanus; species Hypanus sabinus. The sequence goes on from NC_082707.1 coordinate 182,152,354, forward strand.
CCTCAATATATCTGCCTGCCTGCTTCAGTACCCTCAGCCGGACTGGAGGCTCAAGTTCGACATCGTCTTCATTGTTGGCGCCTTCTTCATTCCTGGAGCTGTCCTCAGCTTCTGCACTGCCAAGATCCTCAGCGTCCTCCGCAACGACCGCCTGCGACACTTCAGGCTGGTGCGCAAGGAAAGCAAGGCAACTGGCCTGATCCTCATCGTCCTCTTGGCCTTCTTAATCTGCTGGGTGCCCTTCCAGATTTTCCGGGTGCTGAAATTCTTCCAGATTGCAGACCTGCTGACTGGCTGTACCTGGAAAGAGGTCCTCAGTAATGGCAACCAGATTGTCACCTTCTTTGGATGTACCAACAGCTGCATCAACCCTGTCCTCTACGTTATGGTAGGGAAGCAGTTCCGCAAAAGGGCCAAGGAGCTCTACTCCCAGTCTGTGGGAAGGAGGAAGTCACTGCTGACATTCCGGGAGTCCACAGTGACCCATAACACACCCATCTCCACTCTGGAGAGGTTAGGCCGCTGAGCTGGGAAGATGAGCGGACTGCTACAAGAGATCCTCTCCTGTGGAGCCACCTTTAACATGATGTTTCCTTGCCCTTGCACGTTCTCTTTAATGATAGGAAGTCCTGTCAGTCTGTGGACACAGAAGCTTAGGAAAATAGGAGCAGGTAGTAGGCCTTAAGCCTGCCCTGCAGTTCACGACGACCATGATTGATCAATGCTGGCCTCAACTCCTCTTCTGCACCAATTCTCCCATATTATAACAAAATAATCTACCTTCTCTTTAGATACCTGTAGTTGTCCAACTGCAATAAACCTCCTAGAGGTTCACTGCCCTCTGCAAGAAGAAATGTTTATGTACTTTAGTGGGCCTAGCTTAGATAAACATCTTGGTCAGCACAGACAAGTTGGGCCAAAGGCCTTTTTCCTGCTGTATTATTCTATAACTCTAAATGACTGGCTTTTTAGTTTGAAACTGTATCACCTTGTCTGACATTCTTTGACTAACATCTCAGCATCAGCCTCCCTTCAGGATCCTCTATATTTCAAGAAATTATCCCTCATTTTCTAAACTACAAGAAATACAGAACCAAGCCTCTCTTGATCGGGCAAACAAGAATTTCAGATTGTATATTGTATACATTCTCTGATATGAAATGGAACTATTGAACTATTGACTCTCCTCCTGGCAATGATCCTAATGAGCTTCTCCTGGACTGTCTCCAATGATGTGCAGGTTAATCTTTATTGTCTGGCATCCTTGGAACCTGAACTGGTGTCCGACCACAAACCTGCCCACAAGTTGCTGGAGAGCTGACCTTTTTAAGTATAGTCACATCAGGGTCATGTAAGGGCTCCAAGACTGTCTGTAAACCAAAGTTTCCACAAGTTAAAAACACAGGTAAATAGGTAAATTATTGACACACATACAGATCATTTCATCACATAGGTATATCAAGGTAATACAAGGGAAAACAGTAACAGTATGCAGAATAAAGTATTACGGATAAAATGCAGTGCAGTCAAACGAGACTAGCTCAAGTAGGCAACTTGGTTGGCAGAGATCAATTGAGCCTAAGAGCTTAGCTACTGTCAAAATAGTTACTGTATTTTCATCACAAGCAGTGGACTTTGGAAGCAATAACAATGTACAGATGCCGATATCTCTATGGTTTAGTTTGTACATCTGAATATGCATTTATAACTTTCAGTGAGCATCAAGTCTAGAGGTTTGTTATATCTATACTGGAGTGAATTTTGAAAAGGTATAGATGCAAAATAAAGGATAAATAAATGGTGGTGAGAATGTGGAACGAGTTCCAGCAGGAGTGGTGGATGTGGGTTTGATTGCGACATTTAAGAGAAGTTTGGATAAGTACATGGATGGGAGGAATAAGGAGGGATATGATTTAGGTGCAGGTTGAAGGATCCAGATGGGCCAAAGGACCTGTTTCTGTTCTAAGTCGCTCTATGACTCTGTTTATTAGTGATTGCTACAGAGATCAGATGGGCCAAAGGACCTGTTTCTGTTCTAAGTCGCTCTATGACTCTGTTTATTAGTGATTGCTACAGAGAAAGAGGTGGCATATTAGCATGTGGAACTATAATTGGAGATGGATTTGGAATTAGTTTATTATTGACATGAAGCAAGATACAGTGAAAAATTTGTCTTGCACACTTTATATAGATCAAATTATTACATCAATGCATTGAGGTAGTACAAGTGCAGTGCAGGGAGACAATGAGTGCAAGGTCACAGTGACATTGATTGTGTGGTCAAGAGTTCATCTTAAAGTACAAGAGGCCAGTCCAATGATCTTATAACAGTGGTTTTGGCTGAGATTGCAAAAGTTACTCTGAGATGTTACTTAGCCACTGATTGGTACAAATCTTTATTAATCTTAGATCTTGGTTAGAAGTGATTAATTAGTGCATACCTGTACTTGCAGAGTCAAAACTTACCAGACAATGGGAGCAGCCAAACTGGAGAGTTCCATCCTGAGGTGATGGGACACTTTGTCAATAAGAAAATAATCAAATAAAACAGCAGAGTTTCTGGGACTCTGTGGAGGGCTGCTGACAGTCCAAGATATGTTTAATGGCCAATGAGATACTTTAACCCCAACCATGCAAATTTATGTAGCATCTCTAAGATGAAATTTGTTCCTAAGAGGCAGCAAGAGATACTCAGATGACCTAAATGTTAGTGATAGGGAAGGAAGGTTGTTTAAGTCTGTAATGGAAAACCGAAGGGGAGATGTCTGGGCTACTCAACCTGGGGGGCAAAGGGAGTTTAAAAATAAGGATGGAAAATTGGATAGGGTGTTGACTCCCATAATGTTCATGCAGATCAATTCATTATACAGTGCACTGAGGTAGCACAAGGCAAAACAATAACAGAATGCAGAATAAAGTATAATAGTTACAGAGAAAGTGCAGTGCAGGCAGACAATAAGGTGCAAGGTCGTAATGATTATTATAAGATTACCATCTTATCATACTAAGGAACCGTTCAATAGTATTGAATATTCAATATTCAATAGAACCAAACAATAGGATAGAAGCTGTCCTTGAGCCTAATGGTACATGCTTTCTGGCTTTTGTACTTTCTGCCCGATGGAAGAGAGAATGTATAGGGTGGGCAAAATTCACGAATATTATTGCTAAATATGGCTAATCATTGGAAATTTGTAAGTCATGCACAGAACCTGTATTAAATATCTGACCACAAAGACATTCAGACAGGGATCAGTGTTATAAAAGAGGATGGAGAGGGAATTTCAGACTATGGCAATGGAAGTCACGAGTGCCAGCGAATTACCGAAGGAAAACACTGATGCTGAAGAAGTCCATCGAAAGTGCACTGGCATGGCAATGAAATCACCCTGAAAACCACATAATGTTTCACCAGGCTTGTCAGTTTTGAGCTGATGTGATACACTTAAATTATGTACTTCACAAGCAAGTGAAATATGCATTGGGTAACTGTCACAAAGATATTACTTGTGTTACCATGAACATGGCTAATAAATTAATGATCATTCATCTGCTTTCTGGGTGTGTCTGACTGACTGAAAGAAACAAATCCATTTATGCTGAGCAACACACACAAGATGCTGGAGGAACTCAGCAGGCTAGGCAGCACCTATGGAAAAGAGTACCATTGATGTTTCGAGCCAAAGCCCTTCGGCAGGACTGGAGAAAAAAAGCTGAGGAGTAGAGTTGAAAAATGGGGTGAGGGGAGAGAGAAGTACCAGGTGATGAGTGAAATCTGAAGGGGGGGGGGTAAAGTAAAGAGCTGGGAAGTTGATTGGTAAAAGAGTAGACCATGGAAGAGAGAAAAGGGGGGGGGTGGGTGGAGCGCCAGAGAGATGGGTGAGAGAGGGAAAAGTGGACAGGAAATGGTGAAAGGGGAGGAGGGGCATTACCAGAAGTTCGAGAAATCGATATTCAGGCCATCTGCTTGGAGACTACCCAAATTGGATTCAAGGTGTTGTTCTTCCAACGAAGTGTGACCTCATCACGACACTGGAGGAGGCCATGGATGGGCATATCAGAATGGGAATGGGAAGTGCAATTAAAACGCGTGGCCACTGGGAGATCCTGCTTGTTCTGGCGGACCGAGTGGAGGGACTCGGCAAAGCGGTCTGCCAATCTACGTCAGGTTTTATCAATATTTAGGCAGCCACACCCGGAGCACCAGACTCAGTAAATGACCCCAACAGACTCACAGGTGAAGTGTCACCTCACCTGGAAAGACAGTTTGGGGCCCTGGATGGTAGTGTGGGAGGAGGTGTGGGGGCAGATGTAGAACTGACCTCCATCTTGCTGAGGCCCAGCGCCAACTCTCAGACACCTTTTACTTATCTTGAACAGGACCCCACTAAGGAACACCAAGTCATTGTCTCTCACACCATCAACAATCTTATTGACTCTGGGGATCTCCCATCCACTGCCACCAACCTCATCGCTCCTGCACCATGCACCTCCTGTTTCTACCTCCTACACAAGATCCACAAACCCACTTGTCCAGGTAGACCCATTGTTTCAGCTTGTTCCTGCCCCACTGAACTCATCGGCATACCTTCTTGACTCTGTTTTATCCCCCCTGGTTCAGTCCCTTCCCACCTACATCCGTGACACCTCACACGCTCTGTCTGGATCTTTTCAGTGATTTCAGGTTTCTCCCGATGATCATATTTTCATCATGGATGTTCAGTCCCTATACACCTCCATCCCTCACCAGAAAGGCCTCAAAGGTTTCTTCTGGACACCAAACCTCATCAGTTCCCCTCCACCACCACTCTCCTCTGCCTAGCAGTACTCTAAATATTTTCTCCTTTGGCTCCTCCCACTTCCTTCAAGTAAAAGGGGTAGCCATGGGTACTCGCATGGGTCCCAGCTATGCCTGCCTGTTTGTCAGCTACGTGGAACAGTCTATGTTCCACGCCTACACTGGTGATTGTCCTGCACTTTTCCTACGTTATATCAATGACTGCATTGGTGCTGTTTCCTGCACCCGTGTTGAACTCGTCAGCTTTATCCACTTTGCCTCCAACTTCCACCCTGCCCTCAAATTCACCTGGTCAATTTCTGACACCTTCCTCCCTTTCTCAATCTCACTCTCTGTCTCTGGAGACAGCTTATCTGCTGATGTTTAATATAAACCCACAGACTTTCACAGCTAGCTGGACTACACCTCTTCCCACTTTGTTACTTGTAGAAACACCATCCCCTTCTCTCAATCCCTCTGTCTCTGCTGCATCTGCTCTCAGGATGAGGCTTTTTATTCTAGAACAAAGGAGATGTCCTCCTCTTGCAAAGAAAGGGTTTTCTCTTCCTCCACATCAACACTGCCCTCAACTGCATCTCTTCAATTTCACGCACATCTGCTCTTACCCCATCCCCCAGCCACCCCACCAGGGATAGGGTTCCTCTTGTTCTCAGCTACCACCCCACCAGCCTCTGCATCCAGCACATAATTCTTCGAAACTTCCGTCATCTCCAATGGGATCCCACCACCAAGCACATCCCAACTCTCAAACTTCCTGCTTTCCGCAGTGATCGCTCCCTACGTGACTCCCTTGTCCATTCTTCCCTCCCCACTGATGCCCCTCCTGGCACTAACCTTGCAAGTGGAACAAGTGCTACACTTGCCCCTACACCTCCTCCCTCAATACCATTCAGGGCCCTAAACAGTCCTTCCAGGTGAGGCGACATTACACCTGCGAGTCTGCTGGGATCACGTACTGTATCCAGTGCTTCCGGTGTGGCCTCCTGTATACTGGTGAGACTGACATGGATTGAAAGACCGCTTCACCGAGCACCTACACTCAGTCCACCAGAAAAAGCAGGCTCTCCCAGTGGCTACCCATTTTAGTTCCACTTCCCATTCAAAGGTTTCAAAGGTAAAATTTAATGTCAGAGAAATATATACAATATACATCCTGAAATGCTTTTTCTTCGCAACCATCTGCAAAAACTGAGAAGTGCCCCAAAGAATGAATGACAGTTAAATGTTAGAACCCCAAAGCCCCCCCTCCCATGCTTAAACAGCAGGAAAACAATGATCCCCTTCCCCCCAGCAAAAAAAAAGCATTGGTGCCCACCACTGAGCACTCAAATGTGCAGCAAAGCATCAACAAAGTTACAGACTTGCAGTACCCCAAAGACTACTCATTCACCTGGTAATTCGACATACCACAGGCTCTGTCTCTCCCTAATAAGGGGAAAAGAGGAGTCCCTGTTTTTCAGTGAGAGGGGAGACATAACAAACAACTTGCTGATTATGATGTTAAAAGTCCATTGTGTCGCTTTTTCTGAGCTCTGTGCCCAAAGAACTTGGGTCTCTGGTCAAGTAGAGATCTTCCATCTCCCTCGACACACTGATTTCCTGCAGAGGCACCTACTTCAAATCTGCCCCCCTCTAGAGCCAGGAAATCTTGGAACTCAAAAGGCGAGCTAATCTTCTGGGCCGTGTCCTTGGTATATTGAATAACGGCCAGTTGTGAGACCCCGAGACTGGGTCCCATTACCGCGAGGAACTGAAGTCAGTGTGTAACTCCAGGTTGGGGTCTTCATAAGGACCCTGAAGGGGGAAAATAGAGATATTAAAGATAGAAATAGAGCTGTTTCTGAAGATGCAAGCAAAGAAGTTGCTGTTAGGTGCCATTGTCATTCTGATATGTCTATCCACGGCTTCCCCCACTGTCGTGATGAGGCCACAATGTTGGAGGAACAACACCTTATATTCTGTTTGGGTAGCCTCCAACCTGATGGCATGAACATTGATTTCTCAAACATGTGGTATTGCCCCCAACCACCCCTCTTCTTCACTGTTTACCATCCTCTTTTCCCTCTCTCACCTTATCTCCTTGCCTACCCAACACCTCTCTGGTGCATTTTCTTTCTTCAATGGCCTTTTGTCCCTTCCATCAATCAGCTACTCAGCTCTTTACTGCATCCCTCCCCCTCCAGATTTCACCTATCACCTGGTGTTTCTTTCTTCCCCCCATCCCACCTTTTAAGTTTACTCCTCAGCTTTTTTTCTCCAGTCCTGTCGAAGGGGTTTGGCATGAAACATTGACTGTACTCTTTTCCATAGGTGCTGCCCGGCCTGCTGAGTTCCTCCAGCATTTTGTGTGTGTTGCTCGGATTTCCAGCATCTGCAGATTTTCTCTTGTCTGTGACACATTTATGCTGAAGTGTGCTCCTCACTCATGGTGCTTTAGACTGGGGATGCTCACCGTTTTAGGGAGACAAGGGAATAGGTGAGGTGACAGAGATGTCCAATACCTGAATGGTTGGTGCTTCATTTCACAGAAGGGCACCTGAAATCTGAGCTTCTGAGGGTTGCTGGTTCCTGCTGCACTGGTCTGGACCGAGGGCAGCAGCTCTTTCTTGGCTTGGCACTTAGGACATAGAATAGTACAACAGTGGGACAGGCCCTTTGGCCCACCATGTCTGTGCTGACTATGACGGCAATTTAAATTGCACATCTGTCTGTCAATGGTCCATATCCCTCCATTCCCTGTCCGTCCGTGTGTCTAACAGCCTCGTGAACACCTCTGTCATAGCTGCTTCCATCACTGGTGGCCCACCCCTCTCCCTGTGTAAAATAAACTTGCCGTGAACGTCACATTTAAACTTTCATCCTCTCACTTGTGAGAGTGACAGTGTGAGAGAGTTGGTGAGTGTGTGAGTGTGGGAGAGACCAAAAACAGAGAATACTGCACTACTCTACAGGCCCTTCGGCCCACGATGTTGTGCCAAACTTTAGGCTACTCTAAGATCAATCTAACCTTTCCCTCCTATATAGCTCTGCATTTTTCTATTATCCATGGATATCGAAGTTTCCTAAATGTCTCTGATGTATCAGGCTCTAATACCATGCAGAGGGTATGTGGGAGAGTCAGTGTGGGTGTGAGACAGTATGTGTGACAGAGACAGTGAATGGCTAAGAGTCTCTTAAATGCCCTTAATGTATCTGCCTCCACCACTACCTCTGGAAAGGCATTCCCTGCACCCATCACTCAAGGTAAGAAAGCTACTCTGACACCCTCCTCTTTCTTCCAATCACCTTAAAATTATGCCCTGCCCCTTTGTAATAGCCATTTAGCCATCACACTCGTTAGACAGTGAGTGTGGAGAGTGTGTGAGCGAGACAGTGTGTGTGAGACTGTGAGAGACTGTGAGTGTGGAGAGTGTGTGTGAGACAGTGAGTGTGGAGTGTATGTGCAGGAGTCAGTGAATGTGATACAGTGATGTATGTGCCTGAGAGATAATGACGTGGAGGAGACATGAGAATCAGCAAAACAGAGAGTGGCAGGACTGTGTGTGAAAATCAATGTTAGAGATTCTTTGTGTGAGAGACGTGTAGGGAGGGAGAAAGAAGGGCTCACTGACAGTTCAAGCTGTAAGCCTGCCCCAGAGACCTACAATGGAATGCAGAATATACAGGGAATTGCGTTCCACCCTCAGACATTGTGGCGCTTCCCCATTATGTTACCAAGCACTGAAACTGTTGTTATTTGAAAGAAGCAAATTCTCCAACACGACATCCGTTCATTGGGGGTTTAAGGCAGTAATTCAGGTCTGTCTCCTGCCAGATGCTTCCCCGATACCTGCCAACACTTTCCACTGTCGAGAATCAACTTCCCTGCATGCAGTCATTGTGGAAGCTCCAGGTCTGCTCAGACATAAACAGTTCCACAGCATGGAAACAGGCCCTCAGCCCCATTGTTCCATGATGTCCACCAAGAGAATCCCACTTGCCCACTTCTTGACCATATCTCTTTCAACCTTTCCCATTCACATATGCTCCTTGTATTTTGTCATGGTGCACACTTCAGCCATAAAACATAGGGGCAGAATTAGACCATTTGGCCCATTATGTCTGCTCCATCATGGCTGATTTATTATCCCTGTCATAAAACCTTAAGACCATAAGATATAGGAGCAGAAGCAAGCCATTTGGGCCATCGAGTCTGCATTGCCATTCAATCATGGGCTGATCCAATTCTTCCAGTCATCCACACTCCCCTGCCTTCTCCCCATATCCTTTGATGCCCTGGCTAATCAAGAACATCTTTATCTCAGCCTTAAATGCACCTAATGACTTGACCTCCACAGCCACTCATGGCAACAAATTCCACAGATTTACCACCCTCTGACTAAAGCAATTCCTCTGCATCTCTGTTCTAAATGGACGTTCTTCAATCCTGAAGTCGTGCCCTCTTGTCCTAGAATCCCCTATCATGGGAAATAATTTAGCCATAACTAATCTGTTCGTGCCTTTTAACATTCGGAATGTTTCTATGAGATCCCCCCTCACTCTCCTGAACTCCAGGGAATACAGCCCAAGAGATGCCAGATGTTCCTCATACGGTAACCCTTTCATTCCCGGAATCATTCTTGTGAATCTTCTCTGGACCCTCTCCAATGTCAGCATATCGCTTCTAAAGTAAGGAACTCAAAACTGCACACAATACTCAAGTGTGGTCTCACGAGTGCCTTATAGATCCTCAACATCACATCCCTGCTCTTACATTCTATACCTCTAGAAATGAATGCCAACATTGTATTCGTCTTCTTCATCACTGACTCAGCCTGGAGGTTAACCTTTAGGGTATCTTGAACAAGGACTCCTAAGTCCCTTTGCATCTCTGCATTTTGAATTCTTTCCCCATCTAAATAATAATTTGCCTGTTTATTTCTTCCACCAAAGTGCATGACCATACAATTTCCAACATTGTATTTCATTTACCACTTCTTTGCCCATTCCCCTAAACTATCTAAGTTCTCTGCAGGGTCTCTGTTTGCTCAACACTACCTGCTCCTCCACCTAACTTTGTATCATCGGCAAATTAAGCCACAGATCCATTAATCCCATAGTCCAAATCATTGACATACATTGTAAAAAGCAGTGGTCCCAACACCGACCTCTGGGGAACTCTACTGGTAACCAGCAGCCAGCCAGAATAGGATCCCTTTATTCCCACTCTCTGTTTTTTGCCGACCCCCCAATGCTCCACCCATGTTAGTAACTTCCTTGTAATTCCATGGGCTCTTATTTTGCTAAACAGCCTCAAGTGTGGCATTTTGTCAAAGGCCTTCTGAACATCCAAGTACACCACATCTACTGCATCTCCTTTATCTACCCTGCTTGTAATTTCCTCAAAGAATTGCAGTAGGTCTGTCAGGCAGGATTTTCCTTTCAGGAAACCATGCTGGCTTTGGCCTATCTTGTCATGTGCCTCCAGGTTCTCTGTAATCTTATCCCTAACAATCAATTCCAACAACTTCCCAACCACTGATCTCAGGCTATAATTTCCTTTCTGCTGCCTCCCGCCCTTCTTAAATAGCAGAGTAACATTTGCAATTTTCCAGTCATCTGGTACAATGCCAGAATCTATTGGTTCTTGAAAGATCATCATTAATGCCTCTGCAATCTCTCCGGCTATTTCCTTCAGAACCCCAGGGTGCATTCCATCAGGTCTAGGAGGTTTATCCACCTTCAGACCATTAAACTTCCTGAGCACTTCCTCAGTCGTAATTTTCACTGCACTTACTTCACTTCCCCAACACTCACGAATGGCCGTTATACTGCAGACATCTTCCACTGTGAAGACTGATGTAAAATACCCTTTCAGTTCTTCTGCCATCTCTGCGTCTCTCATTACAATATCCCCAGCGTCATTTTGTGTTGGTCTTATATCTACCCTCGACTCTCGTTTACCCTTTATATACTTAAAAAAACTTCTAGTATCTTCTTTGATATTAGTTGCCAGCTTCTTTTCATAATCCATCTTTTCCTTCCTAATGACCTTCTTAGTTCCCTTAAGCAAGTTTTTAAAAGCTTCCTAATCCTCTATCTTCCCTCTAGCTCTGGCTTCCTCGGATGCCCTCTCTTTTGCTTTTATTTTGGCTCTGACTTCACTTGACAGCATGGTAGTGTCCTTCTTTGCTTTCAAAATTTCTTCTTATTTGCAATATATCTGTCTTGCCCTTCTCTCATTTTTCGCAGAAACTCCAGCTATTGCTGCTCAGCTGTCCTTCCTGCAAACGTCCCTTTCCAGTCACATTTGGCCAGTTCCCCTCCCATGCCATTGTAATTTCCTTTATTTCATATTCTCCCATTGTCAACTTGTTCTCCTTGTTACATTTAACACCTTTATTAATCAAGAATCTATCAACCTCCTCTTTAAATATACCCAATGACGTGGCCTCCACAGCTGTCTGTGACAATGAATTCCATAGATTCACCACCCTCTGGCTAAAGAAATTCCTCCTCATCTCTGTTCTAAAGGGACATCCTTCTGTTCTGAGTCTGTGCCTTCTGGTCTTAGGCTTGTCAGGCCTTCACAAGCAGGCAACTCAGTCTCCACCCAGTTTACAGGAATCACCTGCTACTCGTTTCCAACTCAACACCGGCAGCCTATTTAAACCCTACTTGCAACACCAGAACGTTTCATTCCTACAGACCACCCAGCCTCAACCAGCCGTTCCTAGCCTTCAGTCACCTTGTTGCCTTTTTGAGTTGAGTATCTGTTCTCTCTGGTTTTGTGGCCCTTCGTGGCTTGTTAGTATATAGTTTATTATTAAATCACAGTGGGCAGCAATCTTTTTCAGTGTTGCTTCCTCAGAATATTTTTGTGGTTTTGATAGGCTGTTTGAATTTGTAGAGACATGAAATTAACTTATATGGAATATATTGTGTTTAATATATTGCGTAATGGTCCTGGCACTTTGCAATAGTTCAACTAAGCTAAAAATGTTTTGTTGATGATTTTCATTTGTACCCAGTTTCTGAGGCTTCTCATTTAAGTGTTCAACAATAGTCAGCTGACAATGAAGGATTCCAGTTGCTCTGATACAGTTTCTCCATGACCACAATGTCTTGGCGAAACCTTTGATTATGCTCGTCAGTGACTTTGCCAAAATTTGCAGGGAAGAAGACTAAATTGGATGCAGAAAAAAAATCTGTAGTGACCTATTGCACTTCATGGTTTTGTATGCTTGAAGCATGTTGTAAACCAGCTGCATGAAGTTTGGTGCTCCGTCGTTCCAAACTAAGATTTCAACAACAGTCTTGAATACCTTCTGTGCAATTTTCTCTGATCCCACTAGAAGTTCTTTGAATTGCCTGTCATTGACCTGTTTGATTGGTGGACCAGCAAAAAATGCCTTCCTTAATCTTCAAAGGCATTTAACTCAGATTGAGTTATCAGATGAGGCTCAAATATCAAAATCCTTCACTGGAATGTTTGTGCCTGGTGACAGCAGATTCCATCCTTGCTGTCTTAAACCAGTAATTCTGCTTTTGCCTTTGACAAACCCAAATCTCTGACCAGGTCATTTAACTCCAATAGAGTTATTAGTTGAGGCTCACTTGACTTAAAGGGTTCAAACAACACACACAAAAAGCTGGTGGAACGCAGCAGGCCAGGCAGCATCTATAGGGAGAAGCACTGTCGATGTTTCGGGCCAAGACCCTTCGTCAGGACTAACTGAAAGGAGAGATAGTAAGAAATTTGAAAGTAGTGGGGGGAGGGGGAAATGCGAAATGATAGGAGAAGACCGGAGGGAGTGGGGTAAAGCTGAGAGCTGGAAAGGTGATTGGCAAAAGGGATACAGAGCTGGAGAAGGGAAAGGATCATGGGACGGGAGGCCTGGGGAGAAAGAAAGGGGGAGGGGGGAGCACCAGAGGGAGATGGAGAACAGAGTGATGGGCAGAGAGAGAGAAAAAGAAAAAACAAACAACTAAATATGTCAGGAATGGGGTAAGAAGCGGAGGAGGGGCACTAACGTAAGCTAGAGAAGTCAATGTTCATGCCATCAGGTTGGAGGCTACCCAGCCGATATATAAGGTGTTGTTCCTCCAACCTGAGTGTGGCTTCATTTTGACAATAGAGGAGGCCATGGATAGACATATCAAAATGGGAATGGGATGTAGAATTAAAATGTGTGGCCACTGGGAGATCCTGCTTTCTCTGGTGGACTGAGCGTAGGTGTTCCAAGAAACAGTCTCCCAGTCTGCGTCGGGTCTCACCAATATATAAAAGGCCACATCGGGAGCACCGGACGCAGTACACCACACCAGCCAACTCACAGGTGAAGTGTCGCCTCACCTGGAAGGACTGTCTGGGGCCCTGAATGGTGGTGAGGGTTCAAGATCATTTTCCATTCCTGACTCGTGCTTCATGACATATTTGCCTGCCTTCTGTAGACTCCATGTCTCCTGTGGCTTTGGTACTGGAAGACTGTTGTCATGTGGCACAGGTCTCATGGCTGAAGGGAAATTGGGATATTCAGTGGGTCTCTTGTTTTGAGCTGAGAAGCCAGACACGCTGGCCAGACAGAATAGCAGTCTGTCACATGACCCTTCTCTTCTTGTCACATCATCAAGACAGCGAATGGCATTGACTTCCAAGGACCTCTGAGACAAGCTCTAAGATTGACAGTACATGTCGCACAACAAGTGTGATTTGTCTTGGTTGTCAATTTTACAGCCAAAGTAGAGCTCATTGGCTTTCTTAAAAGGAGGAGTCCTTGAGATTTAAGCATATACTCGCCACAAATATACCAGAAGGTTGCAACAGTGGTGAGACATTTTGCTATCACAAATATCCTGAAAACAAAGGTACTTTATAATAATGAGTACACACAATATGCTATGCGCGTGGAGCACGTGCATCAATGTGATTGCAAACTGATATACATTTAAGAATGATGTGTGCATGATGCTTTTGTAGCCTTTCTAAAACCTGTCCTGCCATGTAGCATCCACTCTGCCTAAGCATGCTTGGCAAAGATAGAAATCTTTGCAGCTTACATCGTGGGCAACATTTTAATTGACTTGAATTATGAATTGAAATAACAAATTTCAACCTGTCCAAAAGCGACCTGGTTGAGGGAAGTGTCTGGTGTGAGAAGTGCTAGTCTTTGGCTCGAGAGTCTTCGGTGAAGAGGCTGAGGGAGGAGACTAAGTCAGGCACAATTGGAGAGGGTGAAGACATGACCGCTAAGCTGATTCAGTGTGCTACGTGCATGATGTGGGGGGTCAGGGACACTGATGGTGCCCCCGGCTGCTACAGCTGTGGAAAGTGTGTCCAGATTCAGCTTCCGAAGGAGCATGTTGCAGCACTGAAGAAAGAACTGGATGACCTCAGGTTCATCCATGAAAACGAGAGTTTTCTGGACAGGACCTACAGTGAGGTCGTTACACCGAGGATACCGGAAGAGAGAAAGGGGGTGACAATGAGGAAGGAAAGGATGCTTGAAGTACAGGAGACCCCAGGGGATGTACCTCTCGTAAACTGGTTCACCCTCTTGGAAGCTGTCAGGACAGAAGATACCGCCAGTCTGAGAGGCGGACAGGTCTGTGAGCCGAAAATTGGTGCAGAAGCAGAGCCGAGGAGTCAGACATCAGGAAGAGCCGTGGTAGTAGGGGACTCCATAATAAGGGGTACGGAAAGGGGTTTCTGCGGCAACAGGCGAGATTTAAGGATGGTGTGTTGCCTCCCTGGTACTAGGATCCAGGACATCATGGACCGATTGCAGGGAATCCTCAAGGGTGAAGGTGAACAGCCGGAAGTGGTAGTGCATGTCGGTACAAATGACATCAGGAAGAAGAGGGAGGACATTCTGCAGTGGGACTTCAGAGAACTCAGAAGAAGGCTGAAAAGCAGGACTTCCAGGGTGGTTATCTCTGGTTTGCTTCCAGTTCCTCGTGCTGGAGAGGGCAGGAACAGGGAGATAATGGATCTGAATGTGTGACTGAGGAACTGGTGCAGGAAGCAAGGATTTACATTCTTGGACCACTGGGATCTGTTTTGGGGTAGGGATGAATTGTACAAAAGGGACAGGTTGCACCTTAATTGGCGGGGGACCAGCATTCTGGCAGACAGGTTTGCCACTGCAACACAGATGTGTTTAAACTAAGTAGTGGGGGGGGGGGGATAAACTGGAAATATAAGGATGGAGTTAAAGGGAAAAAGAAAATTAGAAAAGTTAAAAAGGACAACAGAATCAATGGAGTAGAAAGTTCAAGAAGAGATCATACAGTATGGCCTAGTGAAATAGGAATTGATATGAAAGGAGAGGGGAATAACAAATTTAAAGTATTATATATGAATGCACGAAGTATAAGGAATAAAGTAGATGAGCTTGAGGCTCAGTTGGAAATTGGCAAGTACGATGTTGTGGGAATAACTGAGACATGGCTTCAAGCGGACAGGGCCTGGGAAATGAATATTCAAGGATATACATCTTATCAAAAGGACAGACTGACTGGCAGAGGGGGTGGAGTGGTTCTGTTGGTGAGGAATGATATTCAGTCCCTTACGATGGGGGACATAGAATCAGGGGATTCTATGTAGAGTCAGTATGGACAGAACTGAGAAATTCTAAGGGTAGAAAGACCCTAATGGGAGTTATCTACAGGCCCCCAAACAGCTGTCTGGATGTAGGGTGTAAGTTGAATGAAGAGTTAAAATTGGCATGTCGCAAAGGTAATGATACAGTTGTCATGGGGGATTTCAACATACAAGTAGACTGGGAGAATCAGAATGGTACTGGACCCCAAGAAAGGGAGTTTGTGGAGTGCCTCCGAGATGGATTCTTAGAACAGCTGGTACTGGAGCCTACCAGGGAGAAGGCAATTCTAGATTTGGTGTTGTGCAATGAACCAGATTTGATCAGAGACCTGGAGGCAACGGAACCATTAGGAGGTAGTGACCATAATATGATATGTTTTAACCTACAATTTGAGAAGAAGGGAAAATCGGATGTGTCAGTATCACAGATGAACAAAGGGAACTATGGAGCTATGAGGGAGGAGCTGGCCAAAGCTCAATGGAACAATACCCTAGCAGGTAAGACAGTGGAACAACAATGGCAGGTATTTCTGGGAATAATGCAGAAGGTGCAGGATCAGTTCATTCCAAAGAGGAAGAAAGATCCTAAGGGGAGTAAGGGGCAGCCATGGGTGACGAGGGAAGTAAAGGATAGTATAAAAATAAAAGAGAAGAAGTATAACATAGCAAAGATGAGCGGGAAACCGGAGGACTGGGAAGCTTTTAAAGAGCAACAGAAGATAACAAAAAAGGCAATACGCCAAGAAAAAAATGAGGTACAAAGGTAAACTAGCCAAGAATATAAAGGAGGATAGTAAAAGCTTCTTTAGGTATGTGAATAGCAAAAAAAAATAGTTAAGACCAAAATTGGACCACTGAAGACAGAAACGGGTGAATTTATTATGGGGAACAAGGAAATGGCAGATGAGTTGAACAAGTACTTTGTATCTGTCTTCACTAGGGAAGACACAAACAATTTCCCAGATGTAATAGTGGTCAAAGGAACTAGGGTAAAGGATGAACTGAAGGAAATTTATATTAGGCAAGAAACGGTGCTGGATAGACTGTTGAATCTGAAGGCTGGTAAGTCCCCAGGACCTGATGGTCTGCATCCCAGGATACTTAAAGAGGTGGCTCTAGAAATCATGGACGCATTTTCCAATATTCTATAGATTCAGGAACAGTTCCTGCTGACTGGAGGGTGGCTAATGTTGTCCCACTTTTCAAGAAAGGAGGGAGAGAGAAAATAGGGAATTATAGACCGGTTAGCCTTACGTCAGTGGTGGGAAAGATGCTGGAGTCAATTATAAAAGAGGAAATTACGACACATTTGGATAGTAGTAGAAGGATCAGTCTGAGTCAGCATGGATTTATGAAGGGAAAATCATGCTTGACTAATCTTCTGGAGTTTTTTGAGGATGTAACTATGAAAATGGACAAGGGAGACCCAGTGGATGTAGTGTACCTGGACTTCCAGAAAGCTTTAGATAAAGTCCCACATAGGAGATTAGTGGGCAAAATTAGGGCACATGATATTGGGGGCAGAGTACTGACATGGATTGAAAATTGGCTGGCTGACAGGAAACAAAGAGTAGTGATTAACAGGTCCCTTTCGGAATGGCAGGCTGTGACCAGTGGGGTACCGCAAGGTTCAGTGCTGGGACCGCAGCTGTTTACAATATACATTAATGATTTAGATGAAGGCATTAAAAGTAACATTAGCAAATTTGCTGATGACACAAAGCTGGGTGGCAGTGTGAAATGTCAGGAAGATGTTATGAGAATGCAGGGTGACTTGGACAGGTTGGGTGAGTGGGCAAATGTATGTCAGGTGCAGTTTAATGTGGATAAATGTGAGGTTATCCACTTTGGTGGCAAGAACAGGAAGGCAGATTACTATCTAAATGGAGTCAAGTTAGGAAAAGGGGAAGTACAACGAGATCTAGGTGTTCTTGTACATCAGTCAATGAAAGTAAGCATGCAGGTACAGCAGGCAGTGAAGAAAGCTAATGGCATGCTGGCCTTTATAACAAGAGGAATTGAGTATAGGAGTAAAGAGGTCCTTCTGCAGCTGTACAGGGCCCTGGTGAGACCCCACCTGGAGTATTGTATGCAGTTTTGGTCTCCAAATTTGAGGAAGGACATTCTTCCTATTGAGGAAGTGCAGCGTAGGTTCACAAGGTTAATTCCCGGAATGGCGGGACTGTCATATGTTGAAAGATTGGAGCGACTGGGCTTGTATACACTGGAATTTAGAAGGATGAGAGGGGATCTGATTGAGACATATAAGATTATTAAGGGATTGGACACATTGGAGGCAGGAAGCATGTTCCTGCTGAGGGGTGAGTCCAGAACTAGAGGCCACAGTTTAAGAATAAGGTGTAGGCCATTTAGAACAGAGATGCGGAAAAACTTTTTCACCCAGAGAGTGGTGGATATGTGGAATGCTCTGCCCCAGAAGGCAGTGGAGGCCAAGTCTCTGGATGCTTTCAAGAGAGAGTTAGATAGAGCTCTTATAGATAGCAGGGTCAAGGGATATGGGGAGAGGGCAGGAATGGGGTACTGATTGTGTATGATCAGCCATGATCACAGTGAATGGCGATGCTGGCTAGAAGGGCCGAATGGCCTACTCCTGCATCTAATGTCTATCGTCAAATATAGGCAATTCTTTAAAAAATGGTGTATGAGAGGGAAACTTCATGATGATTTTCTTGATCAGTAGTCCAAAATCCGTAAGATACTCCCAAAAGTATCCAGGAAGCAAAATCTTTGTTGTCCAGTGTTATCACTCACTGCTGCTCTACGGTTGGACCAAGCCTCCTCTGCATTTCCTAACAGGATGAGTAAATCACTTATTGACCCAGCAGAGTAAAGGAAGTCCTCCATCAACATGAACACATGATCCAGAAGCAGCAGGAAACTATCTGTGTGCTACTCTCAACCAACTCTCCATCTTATCACCGCAACCTCCTCCCTCAGAGCCTCTGTTTCCAGGTCCCCAACCTGATACCATAACTTCCTGTCCCAGTGCCACCTACACTTCGAGCTCCAGCTATCAAAGTATGTTAGGGACTGAGCCAAGATTGCCTTCATTTCTCTCTTGACTGGGCTAGCTCTGATCTGGGCTGTTGCCAACTGGGGCAATAAAACTCCTATTTTCAACCAACATGAAGATTTTACTGTTGAGATGCACTGGGCTATGGACCATCCTGCAGGTGTGATGGAGGCAGTGGGTCAGTTACTTTGCTTGTGTTACGGTTCATGCTTGGTGCAAGATTACACTGTGGAATTCAGGACCCTTGTGGCACAGTGTGGTTGGTACGCAGAAGCACTGTTGGCCTGTTACCATCACGGCCTCTCAGAACGCCTGAAAGATGAGCTGTCCATCTGGGTAATGCCCACCGACCTCAAAAGCCTCATTACTCTGGCCCTCTGCAGCGGCAAGTGTCATACGTAACAACCCTCCAGATCAACAGCCTGATCCCCAGTTTTGTTCCCAAAACCATTACAGACTGCAGGACCCTCATCATCTGTCTCTGGTTAGGGAGAGCTGCCTTAACCACTCCCCCCCCCCCCAACCTCCCAGCTCCCTCCGCCTGCCAAGTGTGTAAGTGTTGGTGGAGATGCAACTTGTGTGATCACTCATGCATCAAATACCCGCTATATCTTGTTACACGGGGGCAACGGAGGAGAACCCAAGTGCAGGACACCAGCACGTCAACTGAGTTGGGGATGTTGGCGTAGACCTGAACATAGAGCAGAAACCAGAGGGATGTTGACAAGGAGACGGGATTCACAGGGACTCTCTAGAAACTAGAATGGAACTTAGAACTACCAATTCTAATCGGAACAGGGAACGAAGTATCGCACGAGAATTGACCAACGAACTGGCAACCTGTGATAGAGTTGCCATCGTATTTATTTCCCAGTCTCTGATGAGAGCCAGATGTATGGTAATTGGGTAACTAGCAGCAATTGACTGAAATTGGGGCATAATCGAGGAGAAAGAAGTATTAAAGGGGAATGGCCAACCGGAACCAAGACACGACTGGGAAAACAGCAGCACCAGGTAGAGATGAAGGGTCTTTCCCTGGTCCCTCATTCTAGCACTGTAGCCCGACTCATGTACTCTGTCCTCCACACACTGACGGCCTTACCAAATGCCATCAGTGGGGGCTCTGCTGGATTCTGGCACAACAAGCAACTTTCTGAAGCAGATACTCCATATGCAGCTTGGACTCCCTACCAAGCCTATGTCTCACCCCTTCTCCATCACGGACATTGACAAACACCCCTTGGGATTTGGGATGGTATATTGTGCACATGGCCTGAGCATATAGGCCCTGGAGAGCACCACAGATCCATCCAATTCCTCCTGATCTCTAATCTTGGGTTACTGCTAGCTACCCACTCTTGACCCTCACTTCACATGGTCACCCAGTTCACTGTTGAGTTGGGGACCACCTGCCTGCAACCTCATTTGACCTCACCCTGTAAATCTGTGGAGACGGAGGAGACCCTTGACCTTTCCAATCTCCCACTGGAGTATCACGACTTAGTTTATCTCTTCAGTCCTTCAGCATCTCCTCGAACCAATGGTGCCACGAGTTAGTAAAATGCCAGTCCTACACTCTAATCAGTTCTTTCCTGGGTTACTTATTTTCATCCTGTTGTATTCTTTCTGGTTTAAGATGGCACTGGTGAACCTCAGCGACTTCTGGCTGGTGGATAACGAAACAAGGAAAACAACTAAATACTTTGTTAATCACACTTTTTCTGGTAAACAATCACTGCAAGTAAAAGTCTGTAATTTCCCTTTGGACTTCAAAGGAATTCGATGTGGCAGAACTGAGGCAAGGTGAGGCAGCGGGCCCATTGCTGACAGTGAGAAAGACTAAGGTTCAATCATTATAAGTGCCTTGCTGAAGGTTGAATCAAGGCAGCGAGGTCCAGGCGCCTTAGCTGAACTCGATGTTTGGACAGACATAAGCACGGGGCCAAATCGGAAAGTTGAGGTACAGGCCGAATCGGGGTGGTAGGGTCCAGGCACCAGAGGGGATTGGGGTGACTGAACTCAATGTTTGGATGGACATTTAAGTGCTGTACTGGATAGGAAAGTTGTTGAGGTGATGAACCTGATGCTTGGATGATGATTTAGGCACTGGGACACATTGAAAAGGTCAGGGGGTCGGGGCCCAAGGCCAGGGATGGGTTCAGATCATAGCTCCTTGACTTGACTCCACACTGATCTATAGGACTCTCTTTGTGGACACTGTTTGCTTACGGTTGCATGGTTTGTTCTTCCTCTCTGCACATTGGGTGCTCAATGGTCTTCTTTATATTTATGTTTTTTTTCAAATGGGCATGATGTTTCTTTCTCTCTGTACATTGGGTGTTCGATGGTCTTTTTAAAATGGTTTCTTTTGGGTTTCTTTGTCTCATGGCTGCCCGCTAGGAGACAAATCTCAAGGTTGTATAATGTATACATACTTTGATAATAAACGTACTTTGAACGTTTAACCATGGACTCAGAGAAAGTTCACACCACTGTTGAAAGGCACTGATCATGTTCCCTCAAGCAGCTGCAACATTTCTTGGGCTTCTCCAACCTCCAGCACTGTTTCATCAGAAACTACAGCCAAACAGCTGAATCACCACTCCTCACCTCCCCTATCAAATTACCTACCTAATGGATAGCCTGGTCTGCTGCTGCAGTCCACATTTTTAAGGAGTTCAAGAGATACTTTACACTTGCTCTCATTCTCCGCCACCCCAAACCCCTCTGGAGCTTTTGCGGTAGAGGAGAATCCATCTGGCATAGGCTCCAGGCCATCGTCCCCCAGTGAGGTCCAGACGAGAAGACTTCTTCTCATGCAAGTTCCACTCTATACAGCAGTGTTATGGAGAAGGACACAAGAAACTACTTGCTACTAAATTGATGTGGAGGAATGGAGACATCGACTGATGGGAAACACTGAGTCTTTCCTAATCTGGACTGACCACCAGAACCCCATATCCATACAAGACCTGCCAACTCAACCCTGGGTCCTCTTCTTCAAGCAATTCAACTTTATGTCCTACCCATCCGCCTCAATGAACACTAAGGCGCATGCCTTGTCATGACAGTTCAACCCAGTTGAAATGGAGCTTGCCCCTCAACCCATCTTTTCATCCACCCCCGATCATCTGGGACCTTGAAAACCAAACCCCTACAGCATGAGCCTGTTCTGGCTGACACATGTATGCGCCGGTGGCCATGCGCTCTGAGGCACTGGGTCCACTCCTCACCCCTCTGGCCGTTCAGGTGCACGCTGGTCTCTGGATATTCTGTCACACTGGTTTTGGTGTCCCACCATGATCACAGATGTTTGACTGTTTGTTGCTCCCTGCCCAGTCCAATTCCTCTGGGCTCCTATCAGTTCCTCTATGCCCATGGTACCACATCGCCATTGATTTCATCATGGGTTTGCCACCTTCTGATGGGGCCATGGTGATCTTGACAGTGGTGGACCAGTTCTCCAGGCAGCCACGATTTGCTCTACCCAAACAGCAGACCTGGTTCTTTAACACGTAGTTCGCCTCCACAGCTTCTCCTGGGACGTTCTGTCAGACTGGGGTCCACATTTTATCTCTGGCTTCTGGCAATGCTTCTGCTTGCTCCTCTACATTTCAGTGAGTTTGTCCTCTGGTTATCATCCACACACCAATGGACAGTCAGAAAGAGAATATCAGCAAGTGAGGAAGTTTCTTCGATGCTTCACTGCCTCTAACCCTTCCACCGGAAGACGTATCTGCTCTAAGCCGGACTCTCCCAAAACCTCCACACCTCCTCAGCCAGAGGTATGTCACCCTTTGAAGTGCTTCATGTTGCCCATGGAGGGCCCAATGGTGGAGGTCCTGTCCACCAGGCCTTGGTTTTCCGCTGCGGGAAGGCTTGGAAGAGTGCTTGGGGGCCATCCAAGCTGCTACCCACGCCTACTGCCAGCTGTGCCTAGGCAGACTATTCCAGCCTGGGGATTGTGTCTAGCTGTCCCACTAGCTCTCACCCCAGTTCACTGGCCCTTCAAAATTACCCATCGCATTAATCCAATAAGATGCCATCTCCAGCCAGCATTGTCCCTCAGGATCACACTTACCTTCCACATGTCCTGCCTCGAGCCTATTGTCCATGGACCACTCAACCCACCTGAGACTGTGCCTCTAGAGGCTAGGATGGTGGAGGGTGGTCTTAAAGTACTCTGTTCACTGGTTGACGGATTCACAACTTTGTGGGTGGGTATGGACGGTCACCTGGGAAGGGTATAACCTGGAGGAAAGGTCTTGGGTACTGTCCAATCTCTTCTTGGATCAATCATTCATCGAGGAGTTCCAGTGGACACATCAGGATAGCCCTAGTCTGTGAGGTGCCGGCTGTAGGAGTGGGAGTTCTGTCAGGTCTGCACAGGCAGTCACCTCCCAGTCTCCATCCAGCTAACGTGAATCACCTCGCATGTGTTATCAACTCATCACCTGCAGCCTATTTAAACCCAGGTCTAATGCACAGTCCTTGTTTCACTCATGTGAACCAGCCAGTTGCTCCTAACCTTCAATTACTTTGTTGAGTTAACAATCTATTCTCTTTGGTTTTGTGGACCCTTGTGGTTTATTATTTGCAGTTGCTTATTAAAGTTATGGCCCACTGTTAAATCCTCTCTGCTGCTCTGTGCTTGGGTCAAGCCTCCTCTACAAGACTCCCCCACTATAGGATACATCCTCTCCATGTTCACTCAATCTAAGACTTTCAATGTTTGATAGGTTTTAAAGAATCCCCCTTTATTCTTCTAAACTCCAGGCCCAGATGCACTACCTCTGGCAGCACATTTTAAAAAAAACACACCATTCTCTGTATGAAGAATTTGTCCTCCAGTTCCTTTAAACACTCCCTCTCACATTTAACCTCTGTGCACTAATTAATGATTCCTTTTCCCTGTGGGAAAAAATTCTTGATGTCCCTACCTCAAACACTTCCTCTAGCAGCTTGTTTCATATATGGGCTACAGATCATGCTCTGTGTGAAAAAGTTGCCCCTGAGGTTCCTATTAAATCTCCTTGGATTCTATGTTCTTATGCCTTCAAATTCTTGATTCCCTATCCTCTCCCTGTAACTCTGGCCCTCTCGTCTAGGGAATATCCTTGTAAATACCATCATTGCCACAATCCTAATTGAGGAATTGCAGAACCTGGGCCTTTGTAGTTGGATTCTCAACTTCCTAAACGGAAGATCACAGTCTGTGCAGATTGGTGATAACATATCCTCTTCGCTGCCGATCAACACTGGCACACCTCAGGGGTGTGTGCTTAGCCCACTGCTCTACTCTCTGTATACACATGACTGTGTGGCTAGGCATAGCTCAAACACTATCTACAAATTTGCTGACAATACAACCATTGTTGGTAGAATCTCAGGTGGTGACGAGGTGGCGTACAGGAGTGAGATATGCCAACTAGTGGAGTGGTGCTGCAGCAACAACTTGGCACTCGTCAGTAAGACAAAAGAGCTGATTGTGGACTTCAGGAAGGGTAAGACGAAGGAACATGTACCAATCCTCATAGAAGGATCAGAACTAGTGAGAATGAACAGCTTCAGGTTTCTTAGATCTCTGAGGATCTAACCTGGTCCTAGCATATTGATGTAGTCATAAAGAAGGCAAGACAGCGGCTATACTTTATTTGGACTTTGATGTGGTTTGGCAAGTCAACAAATACACTCAAAAACTTCTATAGTTGCACCGTGGAGAGCATTCTGACAGGCTGCATCACTGTCTGGTATGGAGGGGCTACTGCACAGGACCAAAAGAAGCTGCAGAAGGTCGTAAATCTAGTCAGCTCCATCTTGGGTACTAGCCTACAAAGTATCCAGGACATCTTTAGGGAGCAGTGTCTCAGAAAGGCAGTGTCCATTATTAAAGACCTCCAGCACCCAGGGCATGC
The DNA here is from genome assembly GCF_030144855.1 of Hypanus sabinus. NCBI lineage: Eukaryota > Metazoa > Chordata > Chondrichthyes > Myliobatiformes > Dasyatidae > Hypanus > Hypanus sabinus. The sequence continues at coordinate 182,176,683 of NC_082707.1, forward strand.
CTTTTCTCACTGTTACCAACAGGTAGTAGATACAGAAGCCTAAAGGCACACACTCAGTGATTCAGGAACAGCTTCTTCCCTTCTGCCATCCGATTCTAAATGGACTTTGAAGCTTTGGATGCTACCTCACTTTTTAAAAAATATACAGTATTTCTGTTTTTGCACATTTTTTAAATAATTCTATTCTGATTTACTTATTTATTTATTGTTTTATTTTATTTATTTTTTTCTCTCTCTCTGCTAGATTATGTATTGCATTGAACTGCTGCTGCTATGTTAACAAATTTCATGTCACATGCCGGTGATAATAAACCTGATAAATCTGATAAACCTAAACCATCTCTTCATGTCAAGGGAAATTGCCACAGATGGCTGTGATTTAAAGCAGAGGTAGATAAGCTTTGTTATTAGTAAGGGCATAATAGGTTACGGGAGAAGGCAGGAGAATGAGGTTGAGAGGGATAATAAATCCCCAGGCTGTGAGACTTCTGAACATCCTGCTACCACCCCGTACACAGTTAGTGACAGTACCAGTAGCATTATACTGTTGTATACTTAACTATACGTCATATATGCACTTTCTGTCCACTTGTACATTTACAGAACACTTTTTAAAAATTTGTTATATTACTGTGCTAGCATTATTTTATGAGGAGTATGTGATATACGTACTATGATAATATGTATGTGATATATGTACTGTGCTTTGCACCTTGGTCCCTGAGGAACATTGTTTTGTTCAGATGTACACATGTGTATGGTTGAATGACAGTAAAGAACTTGAACTTGAAATCAGCCGTGATTGAATGGTAGAGCAGACTCTGCACCTAATAGTCTATTTCTGTTCCTATGTCATTTCCGTTTACTCTTTCCAGTTTAACTACATTTTTCCTATCACAGGAGGTAACCTGGAGTGGGCACTGTGTTCCAAGAGTGGCCTCAGCAATGAATTATGAAACTGCAACATAATGTCCCAACTCCTGTAGAGTCATAGAGTTATAGAGAAGTACAGCACAGAAACAGGCCCTTCTGCACACCTAACCCATGCCAAAACTACTTAAACTGCCTACTCCCATCGACCTGCACTGTGACCATAGCCCTCCATACCCCTACTATCCACCTTCCTTTCCAAACTTCTCTTAAACATTGAAATCGAGCTCACATGCACTACTTGCCCTGGGATCTCACTCCACACTCTTATGATACTCTGAGTGAAGATATTTCCCTTCATGTTTCCCTCAAACTTTCCACCTTTCTCCCATAACCCGTGACCTCTAGCTGTAGTCCTACCCAACCTCAGTGGAAAAAGCCTGCTTGCATTTACCCTATCTACCCTCTTAATTTTGTATACTATACCTCTATCAAATCTCTCAATCTTCTAAGGAATACAGTCCTAACCTATTCAATCTTTCCTTGTAACTCAGGTCCTCCAGACCCGGCAACATCCTTGTAAATTTTCTCTGTACTCTTTCAAACTTGGTTACATCTTTCCTGTAGGTAGGTGACTAAAACTGCACACAATACTCCAAATTAGGCCTCACCAATATCTTACATAACTTCAAAATAACATCCCATCTCCAGTATTCAATACACTGATTTATGAAGGTCAATGTGCCAAAAGCTTTCTTTACAATCCTATCTACCTGTGACACTGCTTTAAATGAATTATGGACCTGTATTCCCAGATCCCTTTGCTCTACCGCACTCCTCAGTGCCCTACCATTCACAGTGTAAGACTCTTCTGGTTGGTCATTTGAATCGGGAGCAAGTTACAGCTTGTGATTCAGCTGGGAGCTCAGAGAATTCGACCGTGCAGGTAGGATTTAAGCCTACTTGGTCAATACCTGTGGAGGAGGGGGAACTGCGCAGGCGCGAGTGATGTCAGCATCGAGCGCGCACTTTAAAAGGCAGGACTTCTTTTCAGAGCGGGCAGCGGAGTCCTGGGCTTTGGCTAAGTGGGTTTCGGCATAAGGGGACTTCGGTAAGCCTGTGTGATTGCTCGCTGAGGGGAAGAAGGTAAGGTCGCTAGGTGCTTTTTAGACTTATTCTATTAATCCAGTTCAGGTATGGGGGAGACAGTCAGAGCAGTGGTGTGCTCCGTATGCAGTATGTGGGAAGTCAGGGTCAACACAGTTGTCCCTGATGACCACACCTGCAAGAGGTGCGTCCAGCTGCAGTTCCTATCAGCCCGAGTTAGGAAGTTGGAGCTGGAGCTGGATGAACTACGGATTCGGGAGGCAGAGGCAGAGATAGATAGGAGTTATCAGGAGATAGTCACACCAAAAAACCAAGAAGTAGGCAGATGGGTGACGGTCCAGAGAGGCAGGGGGAGCAGGCAGAGAGAGCAGAGCACCCCTGTGGCCATTCCCATTAACAATAAGTATACTGGATACTGTTGATGGGGATGACCTACCAGGAATGAGTTGTAGTGGTCCTGCCTCTGGCACAGAGGTTGAACCCTCAACTAGAAAGGGGAGGAGGGAAAAGAAGAGAGCAATAGTTTTAGGGGATTCTATAGTCAGGGGGGCAGATAGGAGATTTTGTGGGGCAGATCGGGAGTCTCGGATGGTATGTTGCCTCCCTGGTGCCAGGGTCTGGGACATCTCAGATTGGGTGCAGGCTATTCTTGAGAACGAGGGCATGAACCCAGATGTAGTGGTCCATGTAGGGACCAACGATGTAGGTAAGGTGAGTGAGGGGGTCCTGCTTAGAGAGTTCAGGGAGTTAGGAGTGAAGCTGAAAGGCAGGACCTCCAGGGTGACAATCTCGGGATTGCTACCTGTGCCACGTGCGAGTGAGGTGAAGAATAGAATGATTATGCACATTAATACGAGGCTGAGAGCATGGTGCAGGAAGGAAGGGTTCAGGTTTTTGGATAATTGGTCTTTGTTCCAGGGACATTGGGATCTGTTTCGAAGGGACGGTCTACATCTGAACCGGAGGGGTACTAACATTCTTGCAGGAGTGTTTGCCAGTGCTGCTCGGGGGGGTTTAAACTAGATGTGCAGGGGGCAGGGATCCAGATCCAGAGGGTTGGTCAGAAGGAGCATGGGGTTAAATGTGTAGAAGGTTTGGGTGATCTTGAGAAGGTCATCAAAATTCAGGGTGCAATTAGCCCGATGGAAGTTCAAGGAGCTGGGTTAGGTACAGTAGACAGTGTTTTAAGCAAAGAGAGGAGGAATGGGCTAAGAATTCTATACTTGAATGCGCGTAGTGTCAGAAATAAGACAGATGAGCTTGAAGCTCAGATGAAAATGGGGAACTACGATATTGTTGAGATAACGGAGACATGGCTGCAAGGGGATCAGGCCTGGGAATTGAGTGTACCAGGGTATACGTGCTATCGTAGAGACAGAAATATGGGAAGAGGGGGTGGGGTGGCCCGGTTGGTGAGGAATGAGATTCAGTCCTTAGCAAGAGGTGACTTGGGAACAGGGGAAGTAGAGTCTGTGTGGATTGAGCTGAGGAACAGTAAGGGTAAAAAGACCCTAATGGGTGTTGTGTACAGGCCCCCAAAAGGTAGCGTGGATATTGGGTACAAATTGATTAGGGAGTTAACATTGGCATGTGCTAAAGGTAATGCAGTCGTTATGGGAGATTTCAACATGCAGGTGAACTGGGAGAATCAGGTAGGTGCTGGACCCCAGGATAGGGAGTTTGTGGAGTGTCTAAGGGATGTATTTTTGGAACAGCTTGTGCTTGAGCCAACCAGGAACGAGGCTATTTTGGACTTGGTGATGTGTAATGAACAGGAATTGATAAGTGATCTTGAAGTAAAGGAGCCATTAGAAAGTAGTGATCATAACATGATAAGTTTTTATCTACAATTTGAGAGGGATAAGGGCAGATCAGAGGTGTCAGTGTTGCAATTAAATAAAGGAGACTACGGAGCCATGAGGGAAGAGCTGGCCAAAGTTAAATGGGCGGATGCCCTGGCAGGAAAGACAGTGGATCAGCAGGGGCAGATATTCTTGGGGATAATACAAAAGATGCAAAAGCAGTTCATTCCAATGAGAAGGAAGGATTCAAAGAGGGGGAAGGGGCCACAGTGGTTGACAAAGGAAGTGAGAGATTGTATAGCATTAAAGAAAAAGAAGTATGACAGGGCTAAGATGAGTAGGAATACAGATGATTGGGAAAGTTTTAAGGAACAGCAGATCTTAACTAAAAAAGCAATACGGAGAGAAAAAATCAGGTATGAGCTCAGTCTAGCCAGGAATATAAAAGGGGATAGCAAAAGCTTTTTTAGATATGTGAAGAGAAAGAAGATAGTTAAGAACAATGTTGGCCCCTTGAAGAATGAATTGGGAGAAATTGTTATGGGAAACAGGGAAATGGCAACAGAATTTAATGCGTACTTTAGATCTGTCTTCACCAGGGAGGACACAAGCAATCTCCCAGATGTATGGATGGGCCAGGGTCATAAGATATCAGAGGAATTGAGACAGATTGACATTAGGAAAGAAACTGTGATGAGTAGACTGGTAGGACTGAAGGCTAATAAATCCCCGGGTCCAGATGGTCTGCATCCGAGGGTTCTAAAAGAGGTGGCTCAGGAAATTGCGGATGCATTGGTAATCATTTTCCAATGTTCCTTAGATTCAGGATCAGTTCCTGAAGATTGGAGAGTGGCTAATGTTATCCCACTTTTCAAGAAGGGAGGGAAGGAGAAAACGGAGAACTATCGCCCTGTTAGCCTCACGTCAGTCGTGGGGAAGATGCTTGAGTCCATTATTAAGGAAGAAATAGTGGCACATCTTGATGGCAGTAATAGGATTAGGCCAAGCCAGCATGGATTTACCAAGGGCAAATCATGCTTGACTAATCTGTTGGAGTTTTTTGAGGGTGTAACAAGGATGTTAGACGAGGGTAAGCCAGTGGATGTTGTGTACCTAGATTTTCAGAAGGCATTCGATAAGGTGCCACATAGGAGATTGGTGAGTAAAATCAGAGCTCATGGCATTGGGGGCAGGGTTTCAACATGGATAGAAAACTGGTTGGCAGATAGAAAGCAAAGGGTAGCAGTGAATGGGTATTTCTCGGACTGGCTGGAGGTGACTAGTGGGGTACCACAGGGCTCTGTATTGGGACCACAGCTCTTTACGATTTATGTCAATGATTTAGATGAGGGCATTGAAAACTATATCAGCAAGTTTGCTGACGATACTAAACTGGGTGGCAGTGTGACATGCGAAGATTAGGAGAATACAGGGAGACTTGGATAGGCTGGGTGAGTGGGCAGATACTTGGCAGATGTCATTCAATGTGAATAAATGTGAAGTTATCCACTTTGGAAGCAGGAACAAGAGGGCAGAGTATTGTCTGAACGGTGTAGAGTTAGGTAAGGGTGAAATGCAAAGAGACCTAGGAGTCCTAGTTCACCAGTCAATGAAGGTGAATGAGCAAGTGCAACAGGCAGTGAAGAGGGCAAATGGAATGTTGGCCTTTGTTACAAGGGGAATTGAGTACAAGAGCAAGGATGTCCTTTTGCATTTGTACAGGGCCCTGGTGAGACCACACCTGGAATATTGTGTACAGTTTTGGTCTCCAGGTTTAAGGAAGGACATTCTGGCAATTGAGGAAGTGCAGCGTACATTCACTAGGTTGATTCCTGGGATGGCAGGGCTGTCTTACGCAGAGAGATTGGAGAGATTGGGCTTGTACACACTGGAATTGAGGAGATTGAGAGGGGATCTGATTGAAACGTTTAAGATAATTAAAGGATTTGATAGGATTGAGGCAGGAAATATGTTCCAGATGTTGGGAGAGTCCAGTACCAGAGGGCATGGATTGAGAATAAGAGGTCAGTTATTTAAAACAGAGTTGAGGAAGAGCTTCTTCTCCCAGAGAGTTGTGGAGGTGTGGAATGCACTGCCTCGGAAGACGGTGGAGGCCAATTCTCTGGATGCTTTCAAGGAGCTAGATAGATATCTGATGGATAGGGGAATCAAGGGATATGGGGACAAGGCAGGGACTGGGTATTGACAGTGAATGATCAGCCATGATCTCAGAATGGCGATGCAGACTCGAGGGGCCGAATGGTCTACTTCTGCACCTATTGTCTATTGTCCTTCTGAAGGGCAAAACCTCACACTTGTCTGCATCGAATTTCGTCTGCCATTTTTCACCCATTTTTCCAGCTGATGCAGATCCCTCTGCAAGCCTTCCTCACAGTCCACTACACCCCCAATCTTGGTGCCATCTGCAAATTTGCTGATCCAGCTGTGGTGAACTACATATACCTGTCTGGACACGCCCACCCCGCTGACTGCTCCTGTGCCTCCTCCCACGGACCCCAGTATAAAGGCGATTGAGGCCTGAGCCCTGCCCTCAGTCTCAAGGATGCAGTGTGGTGGTCAATTGCTGCTTGTTCTTTCTTCCAGCCAATAAAAGCCTACATCTCGCCTCACGTCTCCAAGAGTTATTGATGGTGTATCACCAGCTAACCACATTATCATTCAGATCATTGATACAGGTGACAAACAACAAAGGACCCAGCACTGATCCCTGCGGCACACCACTAGTCACAGGCCTCCAACCAGACAGGCAACATTCTACTAGCTTCTCCCACAAAGCCAATGTCTGATGTACTCAACATCTGCCACGCTGTGCAGAAGGGATTCTCAATCTCACTCAGACTTGGCCAGAACATATTGTCCTTTCATTCCAAATTTAGAGACCATAAGACAAAGGAGCAGAATTAGGCTGATGGGGCGAGATGTCTTATTGCTGCTCCCATGTCTTATAGTCTCATTCTGTGTGATGATTAAGTCATTCCATGTCACTAAATTCTAATCTTTTGCTGACAGCTGTGTGGTAGGGAGACAGATTCAGACATTGAGGGGATTGACTGAATTAATTGGCACAGAGAAGCAATCAGCCCCACTCCCTGGCCTTCTCCCCATAACCTTTGATGCCGTGTCCAATCAGGAACCTATCAAGCTCAACCTTAAATACCCCTAACGACCTGGCATCCACAACTGCCTGTGGTAATAAATTCCACAAATTCACCACCCTCTGGCTAAAGAGATTTCTCCGCGCCCCTGTTTTAAATGGATGCTCCTCTGGTGAAAAATCACCAATCATGTCAAGAAGCTCTCAGACCTCAAACCTCTTCACACAGCCACCTACAATGTGAACCCACCCCCCCACTTGTGTGAGAGTCAGTGAAAGGAAGCCACCTCACGTTGAATGTAAACATTTTAATATCATTCTGTGTAGCTGTATAAGAGAAGAAAGTTTCTGGAATCCTAGGTGATGTGACGTTCAACAACTCCATCCCACTGTGAAAGATCTATAACGAGTTTGTGCTTCACGTTGTTCTGGAATATTCCCATTGCCTTCCTGGCAGCGGGACCTTTTAGCTGCTTAGGAAAGAAGAGAATCCGTCAATGTAATGAATTACATGGAACAGAATCGTCCCCCTAGAAAGGCCTAGGTAGAATGGATGTCGTCAGGATGTTTCCTGTTGTGGGAGAATCAATGACCAAAGCACACAGACTCAGAACAGAAGGATGTCTCTTTAGAACAGAGAGGGGGAGGAATTTCTTTAGCCAGAGGGTGGCGAATCTCTGGAATTCATTGTCACAGACTGCTGTGGAGGCCAGTCACTGAGCATATTTAAAGTGTAGGTTGATAGGTTCCTGACTAATAACGGTGTTAAATATAACAGGGAGAAGCCAGGAGAATGGGGCTAAGAGGAATTATATATCAGCCACATTTGGATGGTGGAGCAGACTTGATGGGGCCAGATGTCTTATTGCTGCTCCCATGTCTTATAGTCTCATTCTGTATGATGATTAAGTCATTCCATGTCACTAAATTCTAATCTTTTGCTGACAGCTGTGTGGTAGGTAGACAAATTCAGGCATTGAGGGGATTGACTGAATTAATTGGCACAGAGAAGCAATCAGAAGTTGCTAGTAAGCTGTGAACTACAGTCTTGGAGAAGTTGCTACCAGAAAGTGCAGTAGAAACAGGGACCGGAACATTCAGAATGGAGAAGTTCAAAAGGATGTAGGGAGAGTGCAATTAATTGGAGACTCTTTTCAAGGTTTTGGGAGAGATAAATGAGCTCAGTCATGCCCCTAGAGTGGAGGGAGCTTCACTCTGTCTCATCCCATGAGTGTGTGATAGGGCAGTGTAAAGGGAGCTTCACCTTGTACCTGACCTTGGGAGTGAATGATAGGACAGTATAGAGGAAGCTTTACTCTGCATCTGATGGGACAGTGTAGAGGGAGCTTCACCCTGTCTCTTACACTGCAAGTGCATGATTGGGCAGTGCAGACAGAACTTCACTTAGTGTCCTACCCTGGGAGTGAGTGATTGGGCAGTGCAGAGGGAACTTCACTCAGTGTCTGACCCTTTTTTTTTACAAAATTCCTTTATTACAAATATCAGTGCTATACAATATATACAAAACCGTGACTAACACAATTACTTTACTACATATAGACAATACACATTAAACCAAAATGTTCCCATCTCTATCAATGATGGCACTTACACCCCGCGGAGTCCATCGGTCCCGGAACGCTTCTAAGGTCGCCGTGGACTGCACGTGTTCCTTTTCAATATCTACCCGAGCACGAACATACCCCCTAAACATCGCCAGGCAGTATGCCCGGGCAGATACTCCCACCACCCATTTCCAAGAACCACAGATGGCTGATTTCACCAGACCCAGGAGCAAGTTAACAAGGCATCCTCACCCCTCCATGCCCCCCTCCTTACTGGATGACCATATATAAATAGGGTGGGGCTAAAGTGCAACCAGAAGGCGAGAAGCAGCCCACGCAAATACGTAAAAAGGGGCTGCAGCCCCGCACACTCCAGGTACATGTGGTACACGGTCTCCTCCAGCCAACAGAAATTACATGCAGGTGGGAGATCCATCTACAAACTAAAGAACTTATTGCTGGGCACCGCTCTATGCAGCACCCTCCAGCCGAGATCCCCCAGGTGCATGGGAAGAACCCCCTCGTAAAGGGACTTCCAGTGGCGACCCTCCTCACCTCCAGGTGGAAAGACTGACCGCCATGGCGTTTCGGGACAGTGAACAAGGGCAAAGAAGTGGAGGGTGTGGAGTAGCAGCCCATACAGATACCTCCTACCGGCATCTCTGAATGGGATTGTGTGTGTCGAGGAGAGACGGCTCAAGCTCTTGGAGAAGATTGCGGGGCCTGGGCCTGACAAGCAGCTCAGCCTGAGTCGGTCCACACACCTGAGCCGTACCGACATCTGTTGAGGTAGGGCAAGGGTCAGCCAGGACTCTGCCCTCTGCCAGAGGAGGGGATTCCCGGCCTGAGGCAACCATGTTCCAGACCCTCAGTAGGTCCTGATAGAAGCTGGGCAGACTCCGCAAAGCAGCATGGCTGACGCCTGCCAGTGGTAGCCACATATCTTCATGAAGACAGCAGCCCCTCTGGAGGAAGAATGTTGCCAACACATGCCACCTGGGAGGGTGCTCAGCGTACAGGAATCCCTGCAAAGTCCTGAGGCGGAGAGCCGCCAGTTGCATATGTACACACAAAAGAGACTGTCTGCCCTCTCCCACTGGGAGACTCAAGACTGCTGCAGAGAGTGTAGAGAGAACTTCACTCAGTGCCCCTTAGTGCCTGACCCTGGGAGTGTGTGATGGGATAGTACAGACAGGGCTTCACCCTATGTCTAACTCTGCGAGTGTGGGATGGTGCAGTGCAGAGGGAGCTTCACTGTGCTGAAGTCCTGGTATTGTTTCTGCAAACAGGAACTGATAATCATACTTTACTATCTCACCTGAAGAAACAAAAGCAACAAAAGAGCATCTACTTACTTTTCCAGCATGTTTCCCTTGAGAAGATGGGAGGTGTGATTTGCCACCATCTGCAGTAGTTGAGCCAGCTGCTTCTTCTTTGCAGTGGTCTCTTTTGATAGATCCTGAGAGTTCAGAACAAACGCTGCCCTCTGTTCTTTATGGAGCTTTGTGTTAAGTGAGTCTGTTACAAAACCATGTTCTGCAAAATAATGAAAAGAAGATGAGTTGGGAGTAGTCAGCCAAAATCTTACAAATCAGAAGATATCGGTCAATAGATCTTACTCTGGCAGGAGGTCTGTGACCAGAGGTGTTCTGCAGGGATCCATACTGGGACCTCTGCTGTTTAAGATCTGGATGAAAATGTGGATGGGTGCATTAGTAAATTTGCAGTTGTCACAAGGATCGTTGACTTTCCAGTTGGTGTAGATTGGTAAAGGTTCAGCATGATATATCTGTACACTCAGTAACCACTTTATTAAGTACCCCTGCATCTAATAAAGTGGCCACTAAGTGATGGTCATGGTCTTCTGCTGCTGTAGCCCAACCACTTCAAAGTTCAACATGTTGTGTGCTTGGAGATGCTCTTCTGCACACCACTGTTGTAACACGTAGTGATTTGAGATACTGTCACCTTCCTGTCAGCTCGAACCAGCCCGGCCATTCTTGTCTGACCACTCTCATTGACAAAAGGTGTTTTTGCCCACAGATTGGCTGCGCACTGGATTTTTTTTGTTGTTTTTAGCATCACTCTCTATAAACTAGAGGCTGTTGTGAAACCCCGCAGATTGTGAGATACTCAAATTACCCCATCTGGCACCAACAATCATTCCACAGTCGAAGTTACTTAGATCACATTTCCATTCTGATATTTGGTCTAAGCAACAAATGAACCTCTTGACCGTGTCTGCATGTTTTTAAGCATCAAGTTGCTGCCACATGACTAGCTGATTAGATATTTGTATTATTGAGCAGATGAACAAGCGTACTTAATAAAGTGGACACTGAGTGTCAATCATATGGCATGCTTGCCTTTATTAATTGAAGATACTAAGTTCAAAGCATCAGGAGGTATGTAGCAGCTTTACAATATTCCTCCACATCTCAGTTTTAAAGGGGTGCCCTGTTATTCTGAGGCTGTGCCCTCTTCTTTCCATTCTCCATATTTACACCTATTCCTGGGATGTTACTTATATCCTCGACAATGATAAGTCTTGCAAAATAGTTGCTTAAATCAACTTCATTTTTGAATATTTATTCTACACGACCAACCCTCTGTAAACTCTGTTATATTCTGTGGAAACTCTTTCTATCTCATGCCATATTTCTGGCATAATTTATTTCTACTAGTTAAATCAGGGATTTCTCCATACCAGCTGAAAGTTTACTGTATGCCAAGTACCTAATGTTGGTGCATGATACAGAGATAGGAGAGGTTTTGAAGGATATGGGTCAAATCTGGGCAAATAGGACTAGCTTACATGAGGCCTGCTTTCTTGCTGTATGCCTCTACAACTCCATGTGCTTTTCACCTCATTCTGTCACTATTTGATAGGCCAAATAGCCTAGTTACCCTCCTATATCTCGTATGGAGACCAAACCAGGTGAAACAGGTAGTGCTGATCATCCAGCCATAATCATGGCGAGTTGCTGCAGGCATCTATTAGAAGGTACAGAGGAGAGGTAGAGCAGATGATAAGAGGCTCAGATTGAATGGACAGCCAGAGACATTTTCCCGGGGCGGAAAGGCAAACACAAGGTGTCAACATTTTAAGGTGACTGGAGGGAAGTATAGGGAAATGTCAGAGGTAAGGTTTTTACAGAGAGAGTGGTGAGTGCATGGAATGCACTTCCAGGATGGTGGTAGAGACAGATACATTAGCGACATTTCCATGGGTACATGGATGATAGAAAAACAGAGGGCTATGTAGGAGGGAAGGGTTAGATCGATCTTAGAGAGGTTGAAAAGTTGGCACAACATTGAGATCTGAATGGCTCGTACTGAGCTGTAATCTCCAGATGAGGTAGAGATGGGTTTGGAAGGTGTACAGGTCTGTACACTCACAGTCCTGTGCCATTTCCAATGGAAGAAACAATGACATTCCCTCTCTCTTTAGACTTCCTGCGGAAATTAGCACCACTGGTTTTCGTCTCAGACTTCCAGCACCTGCAGCTTTTTAATTTTCACTGATTATCTCTAAGTCAAGTTCTTGATAGATACTAAATTTCTTTCATTTTTCTCCACTAAAGGCTGATGATAAATGCAATCCTTTGAAGATCACATGGTCATGGAGAGTGGAAACAGGCCTTTCGGCCCATTGTGTTTATACTGAACATCAATCACACATTTACAGTGATTCCATTTTATTCTTATCCTATATTTCCTTCAACTTCCACTCCCAGATTTTAACCTTCACTCACAAACTGGGGCAAGGTTAACCTACTGACCCATACGTTTTTAGAATGTGTGAGGGACCCAGGGAGTGTGCAAACTCCCATGCAGTCAGACAGCACAAGAGGGCAGGATTAAACCGGGGTGAGCTGGGGCTACGATGTAACAGTTCTACCCATTGTGCTGCCGAGGTGCCGGGGTTTAAAGTTGGGGTGGAGGCTGTACCTGGGCAGAGGTGCCTCTTCGCTGCCAAATGGTGCGACACTCGCTTCCTGTGGCGTGTCCTGGCAGACGGCTCCTCCAGTCCACCCCGAGGCCCAGCTGCGGGTTCCTCTCCCAACCTGACGCTCAGCCTCAGAATGTGATCCCCAGACTCCTTTGGCCGGGCTCGCCGGCAGGTGTGGGGCACCGGCCGCTCCCTCTCCCTCGCCTCGGTGCCTCGGGCTGGCCGCTCTTCTGCCGGACGGACGTGCCCGTGGCTGGGTCTCCGGCAGCCGTGAGACCCCTGGCCCCCATCCCAGCCCTGACAGGGATTCCGCTGCCGTCTGTCGAAGGGTCTCCCGGGGTGGGAATCCCGCTCGCTTTGGAGGTGGGCTGCGGGCTGGCCCTGGTCAGTCCGGTTGGAAGGAGGTGGTGTGCTGGCGGATTCTGCTGAGCTCTGGCAGCGATGGCCCTCTCGGCGTAAGTCCTGACCCGCTCGCTGCTCTTGCTCGGGATCACGCACTGCCCTGGCCAGCAAGAGTTCCTGCCGCGCTGGGACCTTCTCTTGGTCGTGTGGCTGCTGTCCCTTCAGGCTTCCGGGTTCCCGGTGCGGATGTCGCGCTTGAAGACCGTGTCCTTCACATTGGGAGCAGGGCCAGTTGTCCTCAGCACTGTGCCCCTGCAGCTGGCACCGCGGCACCGCCTGGCAATCTACCTGTCGGTCACCGCAGGCCCGGTGGTCCAGACACTGTCTGCAGGTGGCTGCCAGCCCCGAGGTGGGTCGGGATCCTTGGCCATCTGCCTGTGGGCCTGGGGAGTGCGGCCATTCCTCGCACGGGGTCTCGGACTGCTGCCGTCTGTCCTCCAGCTGTTCCGGGAGCTGCACACCCTCCTTGACTTTCGCCAGTGACTTCTGTCGTTGCACCAGCTTTAGCTGTTCAGAAGTAACATCCTTAATGAAGCAAATGACAAAGAGATGTTACCCTATGCTTTCTACAATAAATATCCCTGAGCACACAGACAGTTGAAAATAACAACAGGAATACAGGAGTTGTGTTGTTATGTTAATGTTGTATAAGGCTGAGTCTGGAGCATTGTGTGTGGTTCTGGTCACCTACCTACAGGAAAGAAATCAATAAGATCAAAAGAGTGCGGAGAAAATTTACAAGGATGTTGCTGGGATTTGAGGACCTGAGTTATAGGAAAAGGTTGAATAGATTATTCTCTGGAGCACAGGAGAATAAGGGGAGATTTGATAGAGGTACTGTATACAAAATTATGAGGGGTATAGATAGGGTAAATGCAAACAGGATTTTTCCACTGGGGTTGGGTGAGACTAGAACTAGAGGTCATGGGTTAAGGGTGAAAGGTGAAATATGTAAGGGGAATCTGAGTGGAATCTCTCACTCAGAGGGTGGCGAGAGTGTGGAACGAGCTGCTATTGGAAGTGCTGGATGCGGATTGGATTGTAACATTTAAGAGAAGTTTGAATATGTACGTGGATGGGAGGCTATGTTGTGGGTGCAGGTAGATGGGACTAGGCAGAAGACCAGGTCGACATGGACTTACGAAATGAAGGGCCTGTTTATGTGCTGTAATGCTCAATGATGCTATTTGGCCCTCTGAGCCAGCTCTGTTACTCCATATGAACAGATATGATTATTGAAATCAGATATGTCCTTAGCAACTGTAAGGTGCCAGAGCTCACTATTTTTTATCAGCTATGTGCTTATCTAAAAATTCTTAAATGCCCCTAATGTATTATGGGCTTACGGTGTCTGCCTCTACCACCACCCATGGCAGGGAGTCCCACGTACCCAGCACTTTCCATGTGAAGAACGTAACACTGGCATCTCCCAAAACTTTCCTCCAATTATGCCCCCCTGTATTAACCATTTCTGCCCTGGGAAAACATCTCTGGCTAACCACTTTATCTATATCCCTTATTATTTTGTACCCCTCTATCAAATCACCTCTCATCCTCTTTCACTCTAAAGAGAAAAACCCTAGCTTGCCTGACTTCTTGTCTCTAAAGAGAAAAACGTTGTCGGTTTCTTAAACAATCCCCTCTCATTCTACAGACTTGTGAACATAAGCCCCAATCGATCCCAGCTCTCCTTCTGGGCTAACTCCCCTGGATGTAACAGGAAAGAAACCTGGTCAGGCTGGACCTTTTCTTTAAGGGCTGCTGCAAGGTCTTTGATTTTCTTGTCATCCTGGCAGGATTTCTGTTTCAGAGCATCTATCTCTTCCTAAAAGACAAGATACATGTCTTAGTTTAACGTGTCTAAAGGTCCAGGGCTGAGAACATGGTACTATGTGACATCTGTGCTGCAGACACTAAAAACAGTGTATAAATTGCTAATGGATACTGTCCACGAGACAGGTTAATACTGCATGTGGGTTGACATACAATTCAACACTTGATGTAATTTGTGTAAATACAGTACAGTGCAAAACTCATAGGCACATATACCGCATATAGGGCTTTCCCTATCAACTGGGGTAGTTACCCACAAACACAAGAAAATCCTGATGAAGGTCTCAGCCCAAAACATCGACAATTTACTCTTTTCCATAGATACTGCATGGCCTGCTGAGCTCCTCCACCATTTTGTGTGTGTTGCTTTTGGTTAACTGCCCCCCCCCCCCACCAATTTGTGAGTGAGGGTTAGAATCTGCTGTTGTTAGTTGATGGAAATGTGGGGTAAGAATAAAGTGGCATCAGTGCAGGGCTAATGAATAGGTGATGTTCATTATAAACACAATGGGCCGAAGGGCCTGCTTATACACTTTGTGACCACGTGATCTTAAGAGAATTGCATTTATAATATATAACTATTTGTCAACGTGGAGCACAGAGTGGGTTTGTAAATCTGATGGGAGCAAAGGATGTTGGAAATGGCAGAGCAGAGTGCTGTGGGAGAGATGTGGAGCAAGTGGCAGAGGAGGGGTGCTGAGGCAGATAGGTGGCGCTGGTGCAGGCAAACCCAGCCCTGATTCCAAACAATTGGTTTATTGATCATTACAAAATTTCTCTCTGGTGCTTCCTGCTCCCTCCCCTCTCCCTTCCCCTTCTCCTAATCATAATTCCCCTCTCCCTGTCCTCTTCCCACTCTCAGTCTACAATAGACACCCATATCAGAATCAGGTTTATCATCACTCACGTATGTCATGAAATTTGTTTTATTCTGTGGCAACAGTACAGTGCAATACAAAAACTACTACAGTAGTGTCCAAAAGTCTTAGACATCCTAGCAATATGTACAGTGCCTATAAAAAGTATTCACCACCCCCCATTGGAAGTTCCTGAGTTTTATTATTTTACAGTATTGAATCACAGTGGATTTAATTTGGCTTTTTTGACACTGATCAACAGAAAAGACTCTTTCATGTGTAAATGAAAACAGATATCTACAAAGTGATCTAAATTAATTACAAATATAAAACATAAGATAATTGATCGCTTAAGTATTGACCCCCTCCCTTAATCACTGGTGTCGCCAACTGGTTTTTAAAGTCACATAATTAATTAAATGGAGATCACAATGTTCCATCAAGGTGTTTCAATTGATTGTAGTAAAAATACACCTGTATCTGGAAGGTCCAACTGCTGGTGAGTCAGTAATCTGGTAAAAATTACATCATAAAGACAAAAGAACACTCCAAGCAACTCTGCAAAAAGGTTATTGAAAAGCACAAGTCAGGAGATGGATCCAAGAAAGTTTCCAAGTCAGTGAATATCCCTCGGAATACAGCTAAGTCAATCATCAAGAAATGGAAAGAATATGGCTTAGCTGTAAATCTGCCTAGAGCAGGCTGTCCTCAAAATCTGAGTGACCGTGCAAGAAGGGGACTAGTGAGTGAGACTACCAAGAGACTTATGACAACTCAGGAGGAGTAACAAGCTTCAGTGGCTGAGATGGGAGAGACAGCGCGTACAACAACTGTTGCCTGGGTGCTTCACCAGTCATCATTTTATGGGAGAGTGACAAAGAGAAAGCCACTGTGAAAAAACCCACAGGAAATCTCGGCTAGAGTTTGCTAGAACGCATGTAGGAAATTCTGAAATCAGCTGGAAAAAAGGTTCTATGGTCTGATGAAACCAAAATTGAGCTTCTTGGCCACCAGGCTAAGCATTATGCTTGGCGTAAGCCAAACACTACACATCATCACAAACACACCATCCCTACTGTTCAGCACGCTGGTGGCTGCATTGTGCTGTGGGGATGCTTCACTGCAGCAGGCCCTGGAAGGCTGTGAAGGTAGAGGATAAAACGAATGTGGCAAAATACAGGGAAATTGTGGAGGAAAACCTGATGCAGTCTGCAAGAGACTGTGACTTGGGAGAAGATTTATTCTCCAGCAAGACAATGACCCCAAGCATAAAGCCAAAGCTACATGGGAATGGCTTTAAAGCAACAAAGTTAATGTCCTGGAGTGGCCAAGTCGGAGTCCAGACCTCAATCCAATTGAGAATTTGTGACTGGACTTGAAAAGGGCTGTTCACTCACAATCCCCATGCAATCTGACAGAGCTTGAGCAGTTTTGTGAAGAAGAATGGGGAAAAATTGTAGCATGCAGATATGCAAAGCCAATATCTGCATGCAGATATGCATATACTGACTTGGGGTGAGTAATTATGCAATTATTTTGTGTTTAATAATTGTAATAAATATTGACCAATTTGTAGAAATTTGTTTATGCTTTGACTCAGAGTCTTTTATGTCAATCAATGTCAAAAAAGCCCAATTAAATCCACTGTGATTCAATGTTGTAAAACAATAAACCACAAAAACATCGGGGGTGGGGTGGTATGAATATTTTTTATTAGGACGGTATATGTGCCCAAGATTTGCACAGTACTGTACACTCTCAGATACGTGTACCTGTTTTCATTTAGTTACACTGAGCATTTATATTCAGCATACAATTTTCCATACATGTATATATAGTGTTTAGCTACTACCCTGTGTATATAGAACTTCAGAACTTAACAGTCCTTTCAACCCACAATATCTGTGCCAAATATAATGCCAAATTAATCTAAATCTTTTCTATTTCCATATAATCTATATCTCTACATTCCCTGTATGTTCATGTATCTGTCTGAAATCCTCTTAAACACCATTCTTTAACCGGCTCCCACTGTAAGATCATAGGAGCAGTATTAGGCCATTCCAATATGACTGATGTGTTTTCCTTCTCAATCCCATCCTCCTGTCTTCTTCCTGTAACCTTTGATGCCCTTGCTAATCAAAAATCTATTAACCTCTACATTAAATATACCCAACGACTTGGTCTTTCCAGCCATCTCTGGCAATGAATTCCACAAATTCACTATCACCTGGCTAAAGAAATTCCTCATCATTTCTGTTCTAAAAGGACATCTTTCCCAGTAATGGAAACATCCTTTCCATCACTATCCCTGGCAGCCTATTCCAGGCACCAAACCCTCCATGTAAAAAGCTTGCCCTGCACATCTCCTTTAAACTTTCTTCCTCTCACCTTGATAGGGCTCCCTCCTATCAATTTATAAACTACCATTGGATCTCACCTCATTACCCACGTTGGGGAGGAGGTACAGGAACGTGAAGATCCACACTGAATGATTCCCCTCAGCCATCAGATTTCTCAATGGCTCATGAATCCATTATTCATTTTTATTGCACTATTCATTTATTTTGTGACTTATAGTAATTTTATGGCTTTGTACTGTACTGCTGCCACAAAGCAACACAATTCATGATGAATAAATCAGAGATAATAAACCTGATTTGGATTCTCAGCCTTTGATGTTCCAGAGAAAAGAATGCAAGTTTGTCCAACCACTCTTTGTGGCTAATACTCTAATCCAGGTAGAAAACAGGACCTTATTTCAGTATATTCCACAACCTTCCAAAGTAGCTGAATATATTGTATACATACCGTTTTGTATACATGTGTTTATATACACTTTTCAGCCATACTGTGTATGTACACTATATACTCAATTAGGTACTCCTGTATGTTTGTGGTCTTCTGCTGTTGTAGCCCATCCACTTCAAGGTTAGAAGTGTTGTGTGCTTAGAGATGTTCTCCTACACACCACATTTGTAAAATGTGGTTATTTGAGTTACTGTAGCCTTTCTGTCAGCTTGAACCAGTCTGGCCATTCTCTTCTGATCTCACTAACAAGGTGTTTTTCCTGGAGAACAGCTGCTCGCTAGACTTGTTCACACCATTCTCTATAAACTGTAGCGACTGGTGTGTACATCAAAAACCAACAAGTTTCTGAGATACTCAAACCACCCCATCTGGCACAAACAATTATTCCATGATCAAAGTCACTTAGACCACATTTCTTTCCCATTCTGACATTTGGTCTGAACTACAAATGAACCTTTTGACCACATCTGCATGCTTTAATGCATTGAGTTGCTGCCACATGATTGGCTGATTAAATATTTACATTAATGAGCAGGTATATCTAATAAAGTGACCACTGAGTGCAGGTGTGTTTGCATACATTGTGTTTAAGTATGTTCTGTATACAGCTGTATATATGTTTATATGCACTATGTTTAACCACACTGTGTATATATTGATATACTCTGTTTAGTCATATTGTGTGTCATGTAGCTGTGTCTCTCCTGTTCACTCTAACATTAACAGTGGCACAAAACATTCTTGAAAAAGTGTAATAAGTCAATTAGAATTCAGTCAGGGTTAGTCACTTACACACTGGACATTAGAGATTTATACTCTGCAGGAACTGGTACCGGATCCATTGTTGTTTATCATCGATGTCAATGATCTGGATGATAATGTGGCAAACTGGATTAACAAATTTGTGGACACCAAGATTAGGGGCATAGTGGACAATGAGGAAGGCTATCAAAGCTTGCAGCAGAATCTGGACCAGCTGGAAGAATAGGCTGAAAACTGGTGGATGGAATTTAATGCAGACAAGAGTGAATTCTTGCATTTTTGGAGGACAAACTTATGGAGGACTTACACAGTAAATGGTAGGGCAGTGAGGAGTGAGGTAGAACATAGGGATCTGGGAATATAGATCAATAATTCCTCAAAAGTGGTGTTACGGATAGATAGGATCATAAAAAAAGCTTTTGCCACAGTGGCCTTCGTAAATTAGAGTACTGAGTACAGGAGTTGCGATGATATGTTGAGGTTGTATAGGATGTTGTTGAGCCCAATTTTTAGCTTTGTGTGCAGTTCTGGTCACCTAACTACAGGCAAGATATTATTAAGATTGAAAGAATGCAGAGAAAATTTACACAGATGTTGCCAGAACCTGAGGAACTGAGTTATAGGGAAAGGTAGGAACAGGTTCGGACTTTATTCTCTGGAGTCTAGGGGAATGGGGGGAGATTTGACAGAAGTATACAAAACTATGAGGAGTAAAGATAGGGTAAGTGCAAGCAGGTTTTTTTCCATTGAGGTAGGATGAGACCAAAATTAGAGGCCATAGGTTAAAGGTGAAATATTTAAGGGAAACCTGAGGGGGAGTTTCTTCACTCAGAGGTGGAATGAGTTGCCAGCAGAGGTAGTGAATTGCAACATTTAAGAGAAGTTTGCATAAGTACAGTTGAATGCATGGGAGAGTTATGGTCCAGGAGTTGATGGAACTAGGCTGAATAAAAGTTTGGCATGGACTAGATGGGCTGAAGGGCTTTTTTTCTGTGCTCTACAGCTCTATGACTCTGTGATCTTATTTCATCTGATTGGTCTCAAAGTGCCAAGAGCTCTAGTTGATAGTAGTCCGAAGTACAGGTGAGTCTAGTTTCTCAGTGTACCTACCTTCAGCCTTGCCTCCACTGTATCCAGCTTCCTTGTCTCCAGCTGAAAGGCTTCTTTCATTGCTTCCAGCTGCTCCTTCAGGAATATCCACCGGTACTCTGACCTCTCCAGCTACAAGGGAAAAGCACAACTTAAGAACTTTACAGCACAATACAGGCTCTTTTCCCCACAAAGTTGTGTTGACTTTTTAAACTACTTCAAGATCAATCTAATACTTTTGTCGCGCATAGCCTTCCATCATCCATGTACTCATCTAAGAGCCTCTTAAATACCCCTAATGTATCTGACTCTATCACCACCCCCGGCAGTGTATTTCATGCATTCACCACTCTCTGTGTAAGAAACCTACCCCGACACCCTGTACCTTCCACCAAACACCTTAGTTATGTCCCCTTGTATCAGCCATTTCAGCCCTGCTGGCTGTCCACTCTATCTATGCCTCTTATCATCTCATACATCTCTATTAAGTCACCTTTTGTCCTCCTTTGCTCCAAAGAGAAAAGCCCTAGCTTACTCAACCCATCCTCATAAGACCCTTTTCCCATGACATTCCCTTTAATGCAGGTAGCATCCTGACAAATCTCCCCTGCACCCTCTCTAAAGCTTCCCTCTCTAAATCACCCCTGCACCCTCTCTAAAGCTTCCACACCCTTCCTATGAAGAAGCTTCCAGAACTGAACGTGTTACTCCGTGGTCTAACAACGATCTAATGGAGCTGTAACGTTACTTCACAGCTCTTGAATTCTATCCCCTGACTAATGAAGGCCAACATACCATATGCCTTCTTAACAACCCTATCAATTTTCTCTGCAGCTTAGAGGGAACTTGGACTTGGACCGCAAAATCCCTGCTTCTCCACACTGCTAAGAATCCTGCCTTTAAGCCTGCACTTTGCCTTCAATTTTGACCTTCCAAAGTGAATCACTTCACACTTGTCTAAGTTGAACTCCAACTGTCATTCCTCAGCCCAGCTCTGCATCCTGTCAGTGTCCCATTGTAACCTATGACAACCTTCCACACTATCCACAACACCACCCACCTTTGTGTCATTTGCAACTTTACTAATCCATCCTCCACCTTCCTCAGCAAAGCCATTGATAAAGTTCACAAAGAGCAGGGGCCCC
This sequence comes from Hypanus sabinus, assembly GCF_030144855.1. NCBI lineage: Eukaryota > Metazoa > Chordata > Chondrichthyes > Myliobatiformes > Dasyatidae > Hypanus > Hypanus sabinus. The sequence goes on from NC_082707.1 coordinate 182,197,993, forward strand.
AGAATGCAGCCCTGCAGAAAACCACCGTCACTGACCCCTAGGCAGAATACGCTTCATCCACTACCATCCTCTTCCTTCATAACCTTCCAAAGCAGATGTCTTTTGCAATGTTGTCATTTTTGGAACGTGAGAAACAGGCTTTGGTGAAGGGGTTGGAACCGCTGCCTCACACTGCCAGAGACCCCAACGATCCCAACGTCTAGAACTGGCAGTGTGCAGTTTGCATGTTCTCTCTGTGACTGTGTGAGTTCTCCCCCATGTTTTCATTCACATCCCAGAAATGCCCTTACTAATTAACCTCCACTGTTAAATGGATCCAATGACTTGGTTTCCACAACTCTCTGTGGCAATGAATTCCACAGATTCACCACCCTCATGACTCAGGGAAAAAGATTAAGACAGAGATGAGGAGAAACATCTTCTCTCAGAGTAGTGAATCTGTGGAATTCTCTGCCCAAGGAAGGCCACGTCATTAAATGTAGTTAAAACACAGTTTCTAAATTTCTGAATAACAGGGGAATTAAAGTTATGAGGAAAAGGCAGGTAGGTGGATCTGAGCCCCACAGCCAGAGCAGGCATGATCTTATTGAATGGCGGAGCAGGCTCGACGGGCCAGATGGCCTAATCCTGCAACTAAAGGTAGCAAGGTAGTGATACAGTTAGCACAACACTTTACTGTGCCAGCGATCACCAGTCAGGTTTTAATTCCCACGCTGACCATGTCAGCTTCTGGTTTCTTTCCCCATCAGAACCAGAATTATCATCACTGACTTTCAGTTTAGCAACGCTGAGATCATTTGGAAGTTTGGTTGACCCCTGGGTTCATATACTGGATCTGTATTGATGTGTTTATTGATGGATCTCTCTGTAGAGAGCCACGCTTCAAGAAACCCTCATGGAGAAAAGAGAAACAATGATGTCAACAATCAACGAATTGCCAGTAATCTCAAGATCTGGACAGCAAAGCCAGCACTTCCAACGGACCTCCCTCAAAGCTCACCAGTCAGAATCTTCTACTGCTAAATTGTTCACAGTGTTTCAAACCAGCCAACCAGATCACAACATCTAATCAATATCCATTTGGACCCCAGAGGATTATATAAACCAGCATTCTGAGGAAACAACACCCTCAACTGTGCACAGATAACGGCTTCTCAATTGCAGCTGGAATGTCTGGAAACATTTTGCCAAGCCTGGCGATCAACCAAATTTCCAAACAGCCAACCCGAGCTACCAATATTCGAAACTGGGACCATTTTCAGAAATTTGCACTAAAATAGACTTCGTCTTTTTATTTTGTGTTCTTTCTTGTAAAGATATATATATATATAATTATATATTTTAGATTGTTCTTGTGAATGATGATTATTATATCATATTATATCAGAATCAGAAACAGGATCAGGTTTGCTATTACTCACTGTACATTGGTTGAGAAATTTGATGTTTTGCAGCAGCAATGCAGTGCAATATGTGAACCTACTATAAATTACAAAATAAATATTGCAAAAAGAAGAATAATGAGGTAGTTTTCATAGGTTCATGGATCACTCAGAAATATGGTGGTGGAGGGGAAGGAACTGTTCCTGAATCATTCAGGGTGTGCCTTCAGATTCCTGTATCTTTTCCCTGATGATATAACAAGAAGCTGTCATGTCCTGGTTGGTGAAGGTCCTACACACCCCCAAAGACATATGAATTTGTGAGTTAAATGTATATTACCCCTAGTGAGTGGGTGAGTGAGACAATTAGGTGGGGGGAGGGGTGATGGGAACGTTCAATGAATAAAATAAGCAAAGGTAGAAATGGACAGGAGGTACAGAAGCAAGAGTAAATCTGTAGATGCTGGAAATCCAAGCAACAGATATGAAATATTGCAGGAACTCAGCAGGCCAGGCAGCATCGATGGAAAAGAGTACCGTTGACGTTTCGGGCTGAGACCCTTCAGCGGACTAGAGAGAAAAAAGAGGTACAGAACCCTGAAGTCCCACACCACCAAGCTCAGGAACATCTACTTCCCTTCAACCAGCCAGCACAACACTAATTACTACCTTTACTAAGTATAGCGCACTTTTGCACTAAATTCAGAATTTTTTTGTTCAAGTTGTGTTTGTTCCTGTAAAAATAGTGTATAATTTATTTTAATGTTTCTCTTGTGAATGCTGCTTTTATGAAGCTATGTACCTGTGATGCTGCTGTGAGTAAGTTTTGCAGTACATCTGTGCCTACACATACTGTATTTGTGCAGATGTTAATAAACTAGACTATGAGTTGAAATGAGTGAAAACTTGCACCCTTCAGAGCTCCTTTAAATCTTTCCCCTCTGCCGGCAAGATAAAGCCAGCAAACAAACGCAACATCTTGCAAACAGCTTCTTCTTCTAACTATAGTTCTTCTTCTGAATGCTATTAACTGCAGCCAGTGGTTTCCCTTTTAAGGATGTATTTTTGAGCCGACTAAATGATCTGGTGCTTCTTCGATCTCCTGGGATTTGATGTGAATGAGAGTGGAGAGCGCAGCCACGGTCATCGCTGTGTCAATTTCTCGTGGTGGAGCATGCGCCTGTGGTTGTCTCCATCACTCTGCACCGATTAAAGCATCGAGCAAGACTAAGATCGTCGAGGATGAGAGTAGAAAATAAGCAGGTGCTCAGCACCGTCTGCCTGCATTTGCCCGGTCTCTTCCCACTGCTGCCAGTGGGTGGACGGTGCAGAAATCCTGGGTTCAGGAGGAGCATCTGGACATGTTTCACTTGCCTCAGCATTGAATGTGCTTCCCAGCACTTTCAGAGACTCTGCAGCTCATGTTCTTGTTAACTACTTACACTGTTCCTATCTGTGCAATTTGATCAAGGTGCTTCAGCACTGAATTGATCCTGTGGCCGTGGCCTGCAGCTATCTGACTTCTGGATCAGCCTCATTCGCCTCGGTGGTGAACTACATCTACCTGTCTGGACACACCCCCTGCTGACTGCTCCTGTGGCTCCTCCAACAGACCCCTGTATAAAGGCGATCAAGGCCTGAGCTCGGCCTCTCAGTCTCCAGGATGTAGTATGGTGGTCACTCTCTGTTGGTTCCTTCTCCCAGTCAATAAAAGCCGATATCTCGCCTTTACATCTCAGAGTGAGTTATTGATGGTGCATCAGCTTCGGTGGCTCCATGGCCGTGAACTCACTTTCTTGGGAATCTGGGGTTAATATTTTTGTTTACTGTTTGCACAATTTTTTCACCATTGGATGTTTGATGGACTTGTTGCATGGAGCTTTTCTATTGTATTCCTTTGATTTGTGGATACTCATAAGAAGATGAATCTCAAGATTGTATATTGTGTAAATAATTTAATATGAGGATAAGAATTGGATGATTTAACAGATGGCTGAGGAACTGGTGCAGGGGGCAGGAGTTCAGATTTATGGATTGTTGGTATCTCTTCTGGGAAAGTATAACCTGTACAAAAGGAACGGGTTACACCTGAATCTGAGTGGGTCCAACAACCTTGCAGGCAGATTGGCTACGGTTGTTCAAGTGAGTCTAAACTAATTTGGCAGGGGGATAGGAACTGGAGTGATAGTGCTGAAGAAGAGGTAGCTGGTTTACAAACAGAGGCAATTTGTAGTGAAACTGCTAGCAAGGAGAGGCTAATGACAGGGCAAAATTGCAGCCAACAGGATGAGTTGCAACAAAAAAGGCAAACAAGATCAGAAAGGGCAAACGCAGTATTGAAGGTGTTCTATTTGAATACATGCAGCACACGGATTAAGGTAGATGAACTTGTAGCACCATTACAGATTGGCATGCTGGCATCACTGAATCATGGCTGAAAGAAGATTATAGCTGGGAGCTTAATGTCAAAGATACACATTGTATCAAAAGGACAGGCAGGAAGGCAGAGAGGGCAGCGATGCTCTGTTGGTAAAAATTGAAATCAATTCATTAGAAAGAGGTGACATAAGGTTGGAAGGTGTTGAATCATCGTGGATAGAGCTGAGGAACTGCAAGGGTAAAAAAACCCTGATGAGAGTTATATACTGACTCCCAAATCAGTAGTAAGAACGTAATCTACAAATTACAATGGGAGATAGAAAATGCACGTCAAAAGGGCAATGTTACAATAGCCATGGGAGATTTCAATAAGCTGGTAGTTTGGGAAAATCAGGCTGGTAATGGATTCCAAGGCGGGGAATCTCTAGAGTGCCTATAAGATGGATTTTTTTATAGCAGCATGTGGTTGATCCCACTAGGGGATCGGTTATTCTGGATTGGGTGCTTTGCAATGAACCAGAATTGATTAGAGAGCTTAGGGTAAAAGAATCCTAAGGGGAAAGTGATCATATTATGATCAAATTCACCCTGTAAATCTAGTCTGACAGATGTGTTGGAAATCTTTGAAGAACTAACAAACAGGATAGACAAAGGAGAATTGGTTGATGTTGTGTACTTGGATTTTCAGAAGGCCTCTGACAAGGTGCCACACATGAGGCTGCTTAACAAGCGACAAACCCATTGTATTACAGGTAATATTCTGGCACAGAAAAATCTGTAGCTGACTGGCAGGAGGCAAAGAGTGGGCATAAAGGGAGCCTTTTCTGAATGGCTGCCCGTGACTAGTGGTGTTCCACAGGGGTCTGTGTTGGGTCTGATACTTTTTCTGCTATATGTCAATGATTTAGATGATGGCTTTGTTGCAAATTTTGCAGACGTTATAAAGATAGATGGAGGGGCAGGTAGTTTTGAGGTTGTAAAGCGGCTACAGAAAAAGACAGATCAGGAGAATGGACAAAGAGACAAGAGTTGGAATACAGTGTCAGGAAGTGTATGGTCACGCACGGGGGTAGCAGAAATGAAAAGGTGATTATTTTCTAAATGGAGAAAAAAATACAAAAAATGGAGGTGCAAAGGACTTGGGAGTTCTTGAGCAGGATTCCCTAAAGGTTAATTTGCAGGTTGAGCTTGTGGTGTGGAAGGCAAATGCAATGTTAGCATTTATTTCAAGAGGATTAGAATATAAAAACAAGGATGGAATGTTGAAATTTATTAAGCACTGGTGAGCCCTCACTTGGAGTATCGTGAGCAGTTTTGGGCTCCTTATCTTAGAAAGAAAATGCTGAATCTGAAGAGGGTTCAAAGGAGGTTCACAAAAATGATTTAAGGATTAAGCAGATTGTCATGTGAAGAGTGTTTGATGGCTCTGGACCTGTATTCACTAGAATTCAGAAGAATGAGGAGTAACTTAATTTGAAATCTATTGAATGGTGTAAGTCCTTGATGGACTGGAGGTGGAGAGGCCGTTTCCTATGGTGGGAGAATGTAAGACTAGAGGACATAGACTCAGATTAGATGGGTGTCCTCTTAAAATGGAGATGAGGATGAATCTCCTTAGCCAGAGGATGGTGAACCTGTGGAATCCTTTGCCACAGGCAGCTGTGCAGGCCAGGTCTTTATGTATATTTAAGGCAGAGGTTGATATATTCTTGATTGGTCAGGGCATGAAGGGATACGGGGGGAAGGCAGGAGATTGGGGCTGAGAGGAAAAATGGATCAGCCATGATGAAATGGCAGACTCAGTGGACCAAATGGCTTAATGTTGCTCCTATATCTAATTGTCTTAAAATAAATGTATGTTGAACTCTCACCTTAAACCTTTGTCCTCTAGTTTTAGGCTCCACTACTTGGAGGAAAATATAGTGATATTCTTGCCTATCTATAACCCTCATGATTTTAGAAGTACTCCAACCAGATAACATGAACATTAATTTCTCCAATTTCTGGTAATTTCTCCCTCTCCCCCTTCTCTTTTTCCATTCCCTGTTCTGGTTCTCCTCTTAGCCCTTTCTCTTCTCGTCACCAGCCCATCACCTGCCTCTGGTGTTGCTCTGGATTTTCCAGCACCTGCAGAATCTCTTGTGCTTATGATTTAATAAACTTCTTACAGATCACACTTCAATTACTTTTGTTCTAGCTAAATCCCTCTCCAGAATCTTTTCTTATTGCTCAAGCTCTCCATAAGACCATGACATAGGAGCAAAATTAAGCCACAAACTCACCATCCTCTGGCTAAAGAAATTGCTCCACATCTCTGTTTTAAACGGATGCCCCTCTATACTGAGGCATCTACTCTGTCTAGGCCTTTCAACATTCAAAAGGTTTCAATGAGATCATCCCTCATCCTTTAAAATTCCTGTGAGTACAGGCCCAGAGCCATCAAAGATTCCTCATATGGTAACCCTTTTATTCCTGGGATAATCCTTGTGAACCTCCTCTGGACCTTCTCCAACGCCAGCACATCTTTTCCGTGCCCAAAACTGTTCACAATACTCAAGGTGAGGCCTCACCAGTGCCTTATAAAGCCTCAGCATCACATCCCTGCTCTTGTATTCTGGACTTCTTGAAATGTGCCTTCCTCACCACCGACTCTACCTGCAAGTTAACCATTAGGGTGTTCTGCACAAACAAAGTCTCCCAAATCCTTTTGCAGCTCAGATTTTTGGATTTTCTCCCGATTAGAAAATAGTCTGCACATTTATTTCTACTACCAAAATGCATGGCCATGCATTTTCCAACGCTGTATTTCATTTGCCACTTTCTTGCTCATTTTCCTAATATGTCCAAGTCCTTCTGCAGCCTTTCTGTTACCTCAACACTACCTGCCCCTCCATCAATCTTCGTATCATTCCCACAGTCCTGGCAACATCCCAGTGTAACTGGTGGCTGTTGGATGGCATGGACAGTGCGAGAGTCCATGAAACTACTGCAAGCCTCCACAACCATTACTGTTTCAGTAACGTTGTTCGAGCGATAAACTATTAACCTTTGTAATGATACTGAAAAGTGGTGCTCATCTGCTTAGAATGACAACTAACCAGCTGTTTGAGCATGTCAGCTGAATGAAGAGCTCGCTTGTTCTCCTGCAGAAGGAGGGACTCCCGTTCCCGAAGCCTGTGGTAAAGAACAAAGAGATCAGTGCTCACACCAGAGGCCATTCTTATCACTCTAGTTTGGTGGCCTTGGAGGGGAGTTATTGTGCTTACTGTAGAGTGAAAGCTCTGGAATTACTAAAGCATGAAATCAAAACACGTGTGTTAGTGTGTGTCCGTGTGCGTGTGCCCGTTCCGTCCCCATGACCATCCAGGTCATGCTCTCTTTTTGCTGCTGCCGCCAGGAAGAAGGTACAGAAGCCTCAGAAATCAAAGCACCAGGCTTTGGTTCAGGAACAGTTATTACCCCTCAACCATCAGGCTGCTGAACCAGAGGGGATAACTTCACTTGTCCCATCACTGAATTGTTCCCACAACCTATGGACTCACTTTCAAGGATTCTTCATCTTACGTCCAGAATACTTATTGCTTATTTATTTATAATTTTTTTCTTTTGTATTTGCAGCTTGTTGTCTTTTGCACATCAGCTGTTTGTCTGCTCTGTTGGGGGCACCCTTTCATTGATTCCATTTTGTTTCCTGGATTTACCGAGTATGGCTGCAAGAAAATGAATCTCAGGGTTGTATATGGTGTGTACTTTGACAATAAGTTTACTTTGAAGTCCAGCAGAACCCTCCCAAATGGAATCAGAAGAATGAATTGCTAAGAGATACAGTGAAGGAGAGACGTGATTGAGATTGCTTTTTGAAACACCAAGTGGATGTTTAAGACATAGAAGCAGAATCGGGCCATTTGGAGTCTGTTCCACCATTTAATCATCCTTTCTTCTGTAATCTTTGGTGCCCTTACTAATCAAGAACCAATCAACCTCACTTCCACTGTAAATATACCTAATAACTTGACCCCCACAGTGACTTTCGCAATAATGAATTCCACACATTCACCACTCTCACATAAGAAATTTATCCTCCTCTCTGTTTTAAAGGGACATCCTTCTATTCTAAGACTGTGACCTCTGATCCTTGATTTTCCCTCCATTGGAAACATCATTTCCACATCCACCCAGGCCTTTCTAAAAGGACTCGAGGGGCAACTTCTTCATGCAGGGAAATAAGCTGCTGAAGGAAGTGGTTGAGGTAAGTACATTAAGAACATTTAAAAGATACCCAGGCAGGTACGTGGATAGGAAAGATTTAGAGGGATATGAACCAAATACAGGTGAATGGGTCTTGTTCAGATGAAGCAGCACTCAAAATGCTGGAGGAACTCAACAAGTCAGGCAGCATCTATGGAGAGAAATAAGTACATCAGAAATAAATACACCATCGTTCCTCATACCCTCTGCTCCAAATTGTCTCACCTCACTGTGCCACCTGACCTCTGTGATTGGATTTACAGCTTCCTGACCAACAGAAGTCAGCAGGAAAGGATGGGACAGGTCACCTCGGATACTCGAATCACCAACACCGGCGCCCCCCAGGGGTGTGTCCTCTCTCCACTGCTGTTCTCCCTCTACACCAATGACTGCACCTCCTCCAACCCTTATGTAAAGCTTCTGAAGTTTGCAGACGACACCACCGTCATCGGACTCATCCAGAACAGTGATGAGTCTGCATATCGACAGCAAGTGGACCAACTGGCGCTCTGGTGCAGTCGGAACAATCTGGAGCTGAACACGCTCAAGACAAAGGAGATGATAGTGGATTTCAGGAGACATCCCCCGTTATGTCCCCCCTCACAGTCCTCGGCAACCCTGTGTCCACCGTGGAGAACTTCAGGTTCCTGGGAACCACCATCTCTCAGGATCTGAAGTGGGAGCAGAACATCAGCTCCATCCTGAAGAAGGCCCAGCAGTGGATGTACTTCCTGCGGCTCTTGAGGAAATATGGTCTGCCTCAGGAATTGCTGCTGCAGTTCTACACTGCAGTCACTGAGTCTGTCCTGTGCACCTCCATCACCGTGTGGTTTGGAGCCGCCACCAAGCAGAATAGAACCAGACTACAGCGCACAGTGAGGACTGCCGAGCGCATCATTAGAGCCTCGCTGCCCTCTTCCAGGTTGAAGAAGAGGGTGGGGAACATCATAAAGGACTCCTTCCATCCTGCGCACGGACTGTTTGAACTGCTTCCGTCTGGTAGGCGCTTCAGATCCCTCCAGACTAAGACTAATAGGCACTGGAGAAGTTTTTTCCCTACTGTGGTCACTTTGCTGAACAGTTAACTGTCGGTTAGCTGTCGGCTAACTATTACTTGGATTGCACTACCAGTATGTATAATCTATATTTTCATTTATATTTATCATTATTATTGTTATGAGCAGAGAGACAACATCTGCCGGAAGTAAATTCCTTGTATGTGCACAGGTACTTGGCGATTAAAGTCTGATTCCGATTCTGATTCTGATTCTTATGTTTCAGACTAAGACCTTTTATTCTAGAAAGGAAGGAGGCAAGAGGCCAAAATAAGGAGGAGGGTGGAAGGGAAGTAGTACAAACTGGCAGACAATAGGTGAAATAAGGTGGGAAGAAGGAGGTGATAAAGGGCTGAAGAAGAAATTCGACAGGTGAGGAGAGCAAACCATGGGAGAAAGAGAAGAAGGAGGGGCACAAAACGAGGTGACGAGCAGATGAGAGAAAGAGAAGGGGTGGGAGGGGAACCAGAACGGAGAGTGGAGAAAGAGGGAAGGGGAGGGGGTAGAAGATACCAGAAGCTGAAGATGGTCGACATGGACACATTAAGCCGAAGGGCCTATTTCCCTGTTTATTACTCTATGATAAAGCCTTTGCTCTCCTGATCAGTCACCGACATATCTGTTGGTCTTCTGTTGACCTACGGTCCATACAAGAACATCCGGGGCTCTCTGAATGTCAGCACTACCAAACCCTTTTTTTTGTTCTCTCTCCTTCTACCCCAATCTGAACCGATCTCCAACAAGTCTATGTCTTCTCACTCGAGATGACACCAGCCACCCTCGACACCAGGAGCTGCCCGAGGGTTGCCTTTACAGCGTGCTCTCACAGGAGGGAACATGGTCAACTTTATCAAATTGATTAACAGCAGCGTCAGCAAGCAGGAGAATAAACCATTATGGCAACCATCCCCAGGCAGCGGAAGTTAATCAACAACTGCACCAGACACCCTGTGGGAACATTGACAAATAATAATAGAATCTTAATGTGATTTCAGATCCCATCATCTTGTTACACTGTAGTGCACACATCTGCAATATTATTGTTGTTTGCTTGTGTTATGACCCTTTGAGATAAACAAATTTACATGCACTTGAAGGCCAGCAATGTGGACATGGGACAAAGGACGTTCAGAGTCCAGACCTCCGCTCTGTTCTCGAAGCCCAGTAGCGTGTACAGGTGATGAAGGCTATCACTGGATTTTGGGTTGTCTCAGTCCATCGGGTTCCGGGACTGGATGTCTGAGTGAGCAGGGGGCATGACAATAGGTCAGTCAATGGGCCCGAAATACTAGTTTGGAGTTCGAAGTCCCATTCTCAGCCAGACCGGGGGTCACCACTGAATATTGAAGCCCAAAAGTCAATCAGAAGTCTGGAAGTCAAAGCCAATGGCCAAAGCCTGGAGTCCCGATGACCTGTCCTGGGGTTGGAGGACTGTCTGTGTTTGTGGGTGGGTAGGCTTGTTTTGCTGTTATTTTGGTGTGTGTTGTGTTCAGTGTTGTTCTGCTGAGCATTGTGAGCTGCTAGGTTGGTGCCAGAATGTGCGGTGATACCTGCAGGCTTCGCATTGTACATCGTTAGGTTGTGACGGTTGTTATTTCGCTGTATGTTTCCATGTGGTACATGTGATAATTCTGGTTGCCCTGTTATAGGAAAGGTGATAAGATCATTAGATAAGAAATCTACTTGGGGGTCGATGTAATTGATCCATTTTGTTTGATTTTGTACAGGAGGAGAGATTTGGGGGTTGACATGCCTGATCTGTTTTGTTTTTTTTTGTAGGGAGGTGGGATTTGGGGGTTGATGTGCCTGATCTGTTTTTTTTGTAGGGAGGTGGGATTTGGGGGTTGACATGCCTGATCTGTTTTGTTTTTTTTTGTAGGGAGGTGGGATTTGGGGGTTGACGTGCCTGATCTGGTTTTTTTTGTAGGGAGGAGGGATTTGGGGGTTGAAGTGCCTGATCTGTTTTGTTTTTTTTTGTAGGGAGGTGGGATTTGGGGGTTGACATGCCTGATCTGTTTTGTTTTTTTTTGTAGGGAGGTGGGATTTGGGGGTTGATGTGCCTGATCTGTTTTTTTTGTAGGGAGGTGGGATTTGGGGGTTGACGTGCCTGATCTGTTTTTTTTGTAGGGAGGTGGGATTTGGGGGTTGACATGCCTGATCTGTTTTGTTTTTTTTTGTAGGGAGGTGGGATTTGGGGGTTGACGTGCCTGATCTGGTTTTTTTTGTAGGGAGGAGGGATTTGGGGGTTGACGTGCCTGATCTGTTTTGTTTTTTTTTTGTAGGGAGGAGGGATTTGGGGGTTGACGTGCCTGATCTGTTTTTTTTGTAGGGAGGAGGGATTTGGGGGTTGATGATCGTGTTGCCTTTCTTTTTTTGCCTTGGTATCACAGCTATGCAGATAATTGAAGAATTTCCCAGTTGTATACTTTGATAATAAATGAACCTTTGGACGTTTATCCCTCCATAGATACTTTCGACTTGGTGAATTCCTCCAGCTTGTTGTGAGTTTTGCTCATTAAACTAGGCAGGGTGCAGAAGAAATTTACCAAGAGGCTACCACAACTTGAGAGCCTGAGCTACAGGAGAGGTTGTGAAGACTAAACCTTCTTTACCTGGAACGTAAGAGATTGAAGGCTGATCTAAAAGAGATATACAAGATCACAAGGGATATATAAAGTGTGAAAGCCCATATTATTTTTCCTAAGGGTAGGGTGCCTGAAACAAGAGGACATAGGTTTAAGGTCAGAGGCCAGAGATTTAAAGGGCATATCGGAGGCACCTTCTTAACTCAAATGGTGGTGCGTATTGGGAATAAGCTGCCAGAAATAAAGATAATGCTTAGCTTTATTTGTCATATGTATTTTGAAATATACAGTGAAATGCACTATTTTGTGTCAGCAGCCAAAACAGTCTGGCTAAACTGTAAATGTGGTCATGCTTCCAGCACCAACATAGCATGCCCACAAGTTAGTAACCCTGACCCTAACCCGTACATCTTTGGAATGTGGGAAGGAAACAGACCACCCCAAGGAAGCCCAGGTGGTCATTGGGACAATGTACAAACTCCTTATAGACAGCAGTGGGAATTGAACCAGGGTCACTGGCACTCTAAAACGTATCGCTAGCTGCTACGCTACCATGCCGCCATAATAATGGCGGGCACATCAACAACATTTAAAAGTCTTCTGGGTAATCACATGGATAGGAGGGGTTTAGAGGGATATGGGACCAGCTCAATGGATAGCCCAGTCAGCAGGCACATTGGGCTGAAGGGCCAGCCTCTGTGCTGTATGACTCTGTGACTCCTAAGCCCATGGCCACAAGCTGTATCTGGGACTTCATTTCTGGTCAGATCCATTGTGACTAAACAAACCCGTTCCTTTATTCATTCTCAGGGTTGAAGTTTGGGTCAGTACCTGCTGTCCCACCAGTAAAGAAGTCCCTTAGTATAGAAGTTTCTCCCAGACTTATTTTGAGATTTTGCCCCTTAAATCCTGGATTCCTCAATCTGGGCAAACTTCCCTGTCTGGAGCCCATTAAAGTTGGGGTCCATGCAAGTTGATAGGGTTGTTAAGAAGGCATATGGTATATCGGCCTTCATTAGTTGGGGGATTACATTCAAATGTGGTGAAGTATTGTTACAGCTCTCTAGCCTCCTGGTGAGACCACACTTGTGTTCAGTTCTGGTCCCCTCATTATAGGAAAGATGAGGAAGCTTCAGAGAAGATGCAGAGGAGGCTTACCAATATGCTGCTGCTTTAGAGGCACAGCTTATGAGAACGGGGTGAGCAAGCTAGGACTTTTCTTTTTGGAGTTAAGAAGGCAGAGAGAGGCTTGGCAGAGGTGTACAAGATGATAAGAAGCATAGAGCGGACAGCCAGATACTTTTTCCCCAGGATGATAGAAATATGGAGGGCTATGTAGGAGGGAAAGATTAAAAGGTCGGCATAACATTGCGGTCTGAAGTGCCTGTACCGTCCTATTCTATTCTATGTTCTATCCATTCGATTCTTCCTCATAGCTCAGCCCTGGAAGCAATTTGCTGCATATGTAGCGATTGGTGTAAGACTTCACAGCACCAGTTGTAAGATGAGGGTTTGATTCCAGCCGCTCTCTGTAAGGAGTCTTATGTTCTCTCCGTGACCACGTGCATTTTCTCTAGCTGCTCTGATTTCCCCCCCATATGCTAAAGATTTTGGGTAGATGGAGCTCGTCAGCCTGGGAAGGCAGTCCATCTGAGAGAGGGAAAACTCTGATTTCAAACCTCTGCTGCCTTGTGGCCATACCCACTCATGGGAAAGGCTTTGGGAGTAAACCCTGAAGACAAATCCGGAGCTGGAGTCCCTAAGGCAGTCCGACGTTGCCTTCAACCTCACTCTGGCAACTCCCGCGACGACACCGGTGCCAAGGTGTATCGGCCCTTGCCCTTCCCTTGGACAGTATTGGTGGTGTGGAGAGGGGAGACTTGCTGCACGGGCAACTGCCGGTCTTCCATACAACCTTGCCCAGGCCCGCGCCCTGGAGAGGACACTCCAGACTGAAGCAAGACTTTCCAGGCGCAGATCCATGGTCTCGCGAGACTAACGGATGCCACACACATTCAAAAGATGTATGGATAGGGTTAGTGAGTTGTGGGCATGTTATGTTGGTGCTGGAAACACAGACTGCCCCAGCACATCCTTGCTGATTCGATTTGATGCAAACAATGCAGTTCACCGTGTGTTTCAACGTACATGTGACAAATAAAACTTTTAATCTTCACAAGATTTTAGATCATGATTCTCAGTCTGGGGTGACCAGCAGAGGTCACAGGGGCCTGTGACATATTGCCCCTATGTAGACAGAAAGTTCAGAGGTGAAGAATATACTTTCCCCCTCCATTACCTGCCCCAGTGCAGCACTACTGGCTGTGTCCCAGGGTATCTGGGACAACCCTGATTCCATAACAGGAACAACCAGTGATGCCTTCGGATATTTATTAGACAGTGGAGGGCAGGAATTCTCTACGGCTGATGTTGGGATTTCATGGGGAGCAATGAGAATGCTTTTCCACAACTGGACAGGGAGCATCAAGAGGTGGGATTTTGGAACCGAATCTTAGGGTCCTTAACTGCTGAGACAGGGGCTGGACTGAGCTCCCCCATTGTAAAAACTAACCACAACTCCTCATTCACATCAACACTGGATGATGGAGTCAACCTGCTAATCTTGAAGCCAACTCTTGCCTCGGCAAGAGTGTCTACCTCTGCGGGTTAATGGTATCCTGTATATTGTAGAACCACCACGTCCTGGAATAATACAGGACATCATGCATGTTCGACAAACTTTGCTCTGATGACTAATAGTAAGCATCAATGAAGGCTTTATGATGAATTTGGCATGTATGGATCTCCAAAAGATATCAGAGAAACTTTTTCATATGTAACAGGGTGTGGGGCCTGGCCTTAATTACTCATCTCTAGCTGCCCTTGAGAAGGTGGTGGTGAGTTGCCTCTTTGAGCCACCAGTGTCCCTGAGGTGTGGGTAAACCCACAATATTGTTTGAGAGATAGTTTAACCCAGTGAGAAAGGAATGGTGGTGTATTTCCAAGACAGGGTGATGTGTGGCTTGGTGGGTGACTCCCAGGGAATGGGGTACCCTGTGCTAATGCTGCCCTTGTCCTTCTAGGCAGTGGAGTTGGTGGGTTTAGAAGGTGCTGTCTGAGGAGTCCCAGTGAGTCACTGAGGTGAGTCCTGAAGATGGTACAAACTGCTATGGCTGTGTGGTGGCGGTGGAGTGACTGCATGGTTGTGGTTGGAGTCCTGTCAAGTGGGCTGCTATTTCCTGCATGGTGTCGCTGCCTACGAAACTACTTCAGTTCAGCTTCTGTCAGTGGTAAGCCCAGAATATTGATAGTGTGGGATTCAGTGATGATTATGGCTTAGAATGTCGGGGGGTGATATTGTAGCTGGATTCTCTCTTATTGGATCCCATAATTCACTGGCCTGGTAGGAGTGCATGATAGGACAGTGTAGAGTGAACTTAATTCTATCTAACCCTAGGAGTGTGTGATAGGACAATGAAGAGCAAGTTTGTGTCTCGGCCCGAAATGTACTTCTTTCTATCAATGCTGCCTGGCCTGCTGCGTTCCACCAGCATTTTGTGTGTGTTCCTGGGAGTGTGCGATGCGACAGTGTAGAGTGAGTTTTACTTTACCTAACACTGGGAGTGTGCGATGGGACAGTGTAGAGTGAGTTTTACTTTACCTAACCCTTGGAGTCTGTGGTGGGACAATTGATGCACCATCAATAACTCACACTGAGACGTAGGCGAGATATCGGCTTTTATTGACTGGAAGAAGGAACCAGGAGTGAGTGTCTATCATACAAGGTCTTGGAGACTGAGGCCGAGCGTCAGGCCGCAGGTCTCCTTTATACAGGGGCCTGTGGGAGGAGCCACAGGAGCAGTCAGCAGGGGCGTGTCCCGACAGGCACATAGTTCACCACAACAATGAAGAGCAAGTTTTACTTTACCTAACACTGGGAGTGCGTGATGGGGCAGTGTAGAGTGAGATTTACTATATCTGATCTTGAGAGCATGTGTTGGGACAATGTAGAGTGTGTTGAACTCTATCTGACCCTGGGAGTGTGTGTGCTGGGATGGAGTAGAGGGAGCATAGAGGTACAGAGACAGTTTAATCATGAGAGCATGGAAAAGCAGGATGAAGGGAGTTATCAAGGTGACACTTACTTTTGGATCTCAGCCCACATCTCCCCCTTCTCGTTCCTGAGAGCCGACAGCTCAACACTGGTAGCGATGAAGTCAGACTGCAGGTCCGTCAGCTCCTTGAGGGCACTCTCCAGAGCGCAGGCACCTTCCGCCGACTTCCTGGGCTGCCTCTCCTCATTCCGCAGGACCAAAACCTGGGTAGTGCCTGTTTCACCAAGCATCTGCTCCAAAGATTCCACAGAGCAATCCCGTGCACTTCTTCCATTGATCTCAATCAGCCTGAAACAGAGAGTATGGAAAACAGCATAGAGTACTTCCACTCACAATGTTAGCTGCAGAAACACGTCATTCACCTTTTTAACATCACACTATCTGCTTTTACAAAGCTGCTCAAAGGTCTTCTACTTGTCCTGAATCTTGGATACTAATCACTGGTTCTATGGTCATATCTACGCCGATTTCCAATGCATTCATTGCATCTGACAATAATATTTGATTTTACCTACTCTGGATATTCTTTCTTTCCCCCCCACCTCCCCCCCAATAAGATCAAAAGACATAGGAGCAGAGTGAGGCCTTTTGGCCCATTAAGTCTGATTTATTATTCCTATCAGCCCTCATCTTGTCTTCTCCCTGTAACCTTCAATGCCCTTACCAATCAAGAACCTATCAACATCCACTTTAAATATACTCAAAGACTTGTCCTCCACAGCTAACTGTGGCAATGAGTTCCACAGATTCAGCATCTCCCATCGCGCAGAAGATACAAAAGTCTGAAAGCATACATCGCCGGGCTCAAGGACAGCTTCTATCCCGCTGTTATAAAACTATTCACTGTATCAAAGTCAAAGTATCATTTGTTATTAAAGTACGTACACATATGTCAACATATGCCACCTTGAGATTCATTTTCTTGCAGGCATTTACAGGAAAATAAAGAAATACAATAGAATTTAAGAAAAACCATAAAGAGTGGCAAACAATCCCCGTGCAAAAGAAGACAAATCATGCAGGTAAAAGGTAAGTAATACTGGGAACATGAGTTGAAGAGTCCTTGAAAATTAGTCTGTAAGTTAAGGAATTAGCTCAGAGGTCTGGTAGGTGAAGTTATCCGTGCCAGTCCAGGAGCCTGATGGTGGTAGAGTAATAATTGCCTCTGACCCTGGTAGTGGGGGATCTAAAGCTCCTGTATCTCCTGCCTGATGGTAGCAGCAAGAAGAGAGTGTGGACTGGACGGTGGGGGTCCTCGATGGTGGATGCTGCTTTCCTGTGGATGAGCTCACTGGTGGGGAGGGCTTTTCCTGATGGACCACCTTCTGGTACATGTGGCAACGATAAACTGACACCAATACAAAAAAAAGCATAAACTACAGGGTAAGATATTGGGTGGGGACTAATATTCCAGGTTGTGAGTTCAAATCCCACCATGCTCACGGTGAAACTTAAATTCAATTGTTTACAGTGCCTATAGAAAGTATTCACCCTCCCTTTGGAAGTTTTCATGTTTTATTGTTTTACTACATTGAATCACAGTGGATTTAATTTCTCTTTTTGACATCGATAAACAGAAAAAGACTCACGTCAAAGTGAAAACCGATCTCTACAAAGTGATCAAAGTTAATAACAAATATAACACACAAAATAATTGATTGCATAAATAGTCACCCTCTTTAATATGACATACTAAATCATCACAGGTGCAGCCAATTGGTTTTAGAAGTCACATAATTAGTTAAATGGAGACCTGTATGCAGTCAAGGTGTTTCAATTGAGTGCAGTAGAAATACACCTGTATCTGGAAGGTCCAACTGCCGGTGAGTCAGTATCCTGGCAAAAATGACACCATGAAGACAAAAGAACACTCCAAGCAACTCTGCGAAAATGAATGACAATTAAAACCCCAAAGCTCCCCCTCAACTCCCCCCTACCAGACACAAGCAGCAGTAAGGCATATGGCTTGTATCCCTCTAAACCTTTACTATCCATGTACTATCCAAATGTCTTTTAAAAATTGTAATTGAACCCACGTCTACGGCTTCTTCTAACAGATTGTTGCACCCAGGCCATGCCATCGTCTGACATCCATCATCGGATAGGAGGTACAGTCCCACACCACTAATTCAAGAACTGCTACTTCTCTTCAACCATTCTGATCTTGAACCAACCAGCACAACTCTAATCACTATACTTTAGCAACATAATGACCACTTCGATTACTTTGCACAAAAATGGATATTTTATGGATATATGGATAATTGTTTTCTGTCTTGTAAAGATTGTATAGGAATCTTTTTTTGTAATTTTTTTTAATTGAAATTCATTACCAAACAAACATTTCCATAAGATGTATTTCAGACATTGTATATATATATATCTCAAATCTCCACATAGGAATTATTTTTAAATTATGTTTTTCTCTTGAGTGTTGTGTATCTTGATGCTATCTGCCTGTAAAGCTGCTGTAGGTAAGTTTTTCATTGCAGCTGTGCACACATAAACTTGTGCAGATGACAATAAACTCAACTGTGACCTTGAGCTGAGCTAGGAATGGAGTTCACGTTCTATGATTCCATATAAACTGCACAAACACACACAAAAAATGGAAGGATGGGATTTGAGGATGAAATGAGAGGAGATTTCCATAGAATATAGAAACAGTGTGGTATCCCCACTATCCAGGTCATTCCAACAATGACCATCTACCACAGGGCACGAGGTACAGAAACCTGAAGTCCCACATCACTCAGTTCAAGAACAACTACTTACATTCTACCTTTTGGTTCATGAACAAAGTGGCAAACCCTTAATCACTGTATGTTATCAACAGTGCTGAGGAAGAGGATTTCTTGGAATGTATGCGGGATGGTTTTCTGAACCAACATGTCGAGGGACCAACTAGAGAGCAGGCCATTCTAGACTGGGTATTGAGCAATGAGGAAGGGTTAGTTAGCAATCTTGTCGTGCGAGGCCCCTTGGGTAAGAGTGACCATAATATGGCGGAATTCTTCATTCAGATGGAGAGTGACATAGTTAATTCAGAAACAAAGGTTCTGAACTTAAAGAAGGGTAACTTTGAAGGTATGAGACGTGAATTAGCTAAGATAGACTGGCAAATTATACTTAAAGGGTTGATGGTGGATATGCAATGGCAAGCATTTAAAGATCACATGGATGAACTACAACAATTGTTCATCCCAGTTTGGCAAAAGAATAAACCAGGGAAGGTAGTGCACCCATGGCTGACTAGGGAAATTAGGGATAGTAACAAGTCCAAAGAAGAAACATATAATTTAGCAAAAAAAAGCGGCACACCTGAGGACAGGGAGAAATTCAGAGACCAGCAGAGGAGGTCAAAGGGCTTAATCAGGAAAGGGAAAAAAGATTATGAGAGAAAGCTGGCAGGGAACATGTAAAAGCTTTTATAGATACGTGAAAAGAAAAAGATTGGTCAAGACAAATGTAGGTCCTTTACAGTCAGAAACAGGTGAATTGATCATAGGGAACAAAGACATGGCAGACCAATTGAATAACTACTTTGGTTCTGTCTTCACTAAGGAGGACATTAATAATCTTCTGGAAATAGTAAGGGACCAAGGGTCTAGTGAGATGGAGGAACTGAGGGAAATACATGTTAGTAGGGAAGTGGTGTTAGATAAATTGAAGGGATTAAAGGCAGATAAATGCCCATAGCCAGATGGTCTGCATCCCAGAGTGCTTAAGGAAGTAGCCCAAGAAATAGTGGATGCAGTAGTGATAATTTTTCAAAACTCCTTAGATTCTGGATTAGTTCCTGAGGATTGGAGGGTGGTTAATGTAACCCCACTTTTTAAAAAGGGAGGGAGAGAGAAACCGGGGAATTATAGACCAGTTAGTCATACATCGGTGGTGGGGAAAATGCTAGAGTCGGTTATCAAAGATGTGATAACAGCATATTTGGAAAGAGGTGAAATCATCGGACAAAGTCAGCATGGATTTGTGAAAGGAAAATCATGTCTGGTGAATCTTATAGAATTTTTTGAAGATGTAACTAGTAGAGTGGATAGGGGAGAGCCAGTGGATGCGGTATATTTAGATTTTCAAAAGGTTTTTGACAAGGTCCCACACAGGAGATTAGTGTGCAAACTTAAAGCACATGGTATTGGGGGTATAGTATTGATGTGGATAGAGAATTGGTTGGCAGACAGAAAGCAAAGAGTGGGAGTAAATGGGACCTTTTCAGAATGGCAGGCAGTGACTAGTGGGGTACCACAAGGCTCAGTGCTGGGACCCCAGTTGTTTACAATATATATTAATGATTTAGACGAGGGAATTAAATGCAGCATCTCCAAGTTTGCGGATGACACGAAGCTGGGCGGCAGTGTTAGCTGTGAGGAGGATGCTAACAGGATGCAGGGTGACTTGGATAGGTTAGGGCAAATTCATGGCAGATGCAATTTAATGTGGATAAATGTGAGGTTATCCACTTTGGTTGCAAGAACAGGAAAACAGATTATTATCTGAATGGTGGCCGATTAGGAAAAGGGGAGGTGCAACGAGACCTGGGTGTCATTGTACACCAGTCATTGAAGGTGGGCATGCAGGTACAGCAGGCGGTGAAAAAGGCAAATGGTATGTTGGCATTCATAGCAAAAGGATTTGAGTACAGGAGCAGGGAGGTTCTACTGCAGTTGTAGAAGGCCTTGGTGAGACCGCACCTAGAATATTGTGTGCAGTCCCCTAATCTGAGGAAAGACATTCTTGCCATAGAGGGAGTACAAAGAAGGTTCACCAGATTGATTCCTGGGATGGCAGGACTTTCATATGAAGAAAGACTGGATCGACTAGGCTTATATTCACTGGAATTTAGAAGATTGAGGGGGAATCTTATTGAAAAGTATAAAATTCTAAAGGGATTGGACAGGCTAGATGCAGGAAGATTGTTTCCGATGTTGGGGAAGTCCAGAACGAGGGGTCACAGTTTAAGGATAAAGGGGAAGCCTTTTAGGACTGAGGTGAGGAAAAACTTCTTCACACAGAGAGTGGTGAATCTGTGGAATTCTTTGCCACAGGAAACAGTTGAGGCCGGTTCATTGGCTATATTTAAGAGGAAGTTAGATATGGCCCTTGTGGCTAAAGGGATCGGGGGTATGGAAAGAAAGCAGGTATAGGGTTCTGAGTTGGATGATCAGCCATGATCATACTGAATGGCGGTGCAGGCTCGAAGGGCTGAATGGCCTACTCCTGCACCTATTTTCTATGTTTCTATTAACATAATAACCATTGATCACTTTGTACTAAAACAGAGTTTGCTTTTTTTCTGATCATAAGACCATAAGGCATAGGAGCAAAACTAGGCCATCTGGCCCATCGCGTTTGCTCTGCATTCAATCATGGCTGATCCTTTTATCTATCTCCTCCTCAACCCCAGTTCCCGGCCTACTCACCATAACCTTTGATGCCATGTCCAATCAAGAACCTATCAATCTCTGCCTTAAATACACCCAAAAACCTGGCCTCTACAGCTACATGTGGCAAAGAATTCCACAAATTCACCATCCTTTGGCTAAGGAAATTTCTCCATATCTCTGTTTTAAATGGACATCCCTCTATCCTGAGGCTGTTCCCTCTTGTCCTAGATTGTCCTACCATGGAAAACATCCTTTCCACATCTACTCTGTCAAGGCTTTCGACATTTGAAAGGTTTCAGTGAGATTCTCCCTCATTCTTCTGAATTCCAGTGAGTACAGACCCTGAGTCATTAAACATTCCTCTACAATAACCCTTTCATTCCTGGAATCATCCTTGTGAACCTCCTATGGACCCTCTCCAATGCCAGTACATCTTTTCTAAGATGAGGGGCCCAAAACTGTTCACAATACACATGGTGAGGCCTCACCAGTGCCTTATAAAGCCTTAGCATCACATCCCTGCTCCTGTACTCTAGACCTCTCGAAATTAATCCTAACATGGCATTTGCCTTCCTCACCACCAACTCAACCTGCAAGTTAACCTTCAGGGTGTTCTGCATCTCTCTGCATCTCAGATTCCTATATTTTCTCCCCGTTTAGAAAATAGTCTGCACATTTATCTTTACTACCAAAGTGCAGGACCATGCATATTTCAACATTGTATTTCATTTGCCACTTTCTTGCCCAATCTCCTAATCTCTCTAAGTCCTTTTGCATCCTACCTGTTTCCTCAGCCCTACCTGCCCCTCCACCAATCTTCATATCATCCGCAAACTTGGCAACAAAGCCATCTATTCCATCATCTAAATCATTTATATAGAGCATAAAAAGAAGTGATTCCCAACACCAACCACTGCGGAATCATGTATAATTTATGTTTATGTTTTTCTTGTGAATTCTGCTTATCTGATGCTTTGTGCCTATGATGCTGTTGCAAGTAAGTTTTTCATTACACCTGTGTACAAATAAACTTGACATTGACTTTGACCCACCTTAAACTTATGCCATCTAGTTTCACCCTGGGGAAAAGACTGTGATTATCTTGCCGACCTATATCCCTCATGACTTTATTAACTTCTTTAAGGAGACCCCCTCAGCTCCAGGGAAAACTCTTTCCAGAGTCTCTCCTTATATCTAAGCTTCCAGTCCTGGCAACATCCTAGTGATTTCTACACAGTTTCCTAGTTTAATCACATCATTCCTTGGCCACAGTAGCTTAGTGCTTACCAGACAAGGATGGTATTCCCGCAGAACTGTTCAAAGCCCTCAACCAGGAGTCACTCAAAGCATTCCAGGACATCCTGGTCAATATCTGGGAAGAGGAAGTAATGCCACCCGACCTTCGGGATGCTGCAATAGTCGCCGTGTACAAAAACAAAGGCCCGTGCACAGACCGTGGGAACTACCGGGGTATCTCCCTGCTTTCCATCGCTGGCAAAATCCTGGCTTGCATCATCCTCAATAGACTTATTTCAACAGTATCTGAAGAAACCTCCCAGAATCGCAATGCGGCTTTCGGCCTAAACGCAGTACTGTGGATATGATCTTCACTGTTAGACAAATGCAGGAGAAATGCCTGGAGCAGAACATGAACTTGTACTTTGTCTTCATTGATCTGACTAAAGCGTTTGACACTGTCAACAGAGAAGCCTTGTGGATCATCCTTGGGAAACTTGGCTGCCCTCCAAAGTTCATCAACCTCATACGTCTCTTCCATGACATGACTGGAGAGATTCTCTCAGCTGACGAACCCAGCGAGAAGTTTGACATCTCCAACAGCGTTAAACAGGGCTGTGTGCTTGCGCCAGTAGTTTTCAACCTTTTCTTCACTCAAGTACTAATGCATGCCGTCAAAGACCTAAACCTGGGCATTTATATCACATACCGCCTGGACGGGTCACTCTTTGACCTACGTTGCCTTGCAGCACAAAGACCCTCAGAAAGCTGTTCATAGAAGCGCTCTTTCCAGATGACTGCGCACTCATGACGCACCAAGAGGGCCATCTACAAACAATGGTCAGCAGATTCTCCGCTGCATCTAAATTGTTTGGCTTGACAATCAGCCTCAGTAAAACAGAGGTCCTCCTGCAGCCTGCACCTAACAGCACCCCGCCACAGCCATGCATCACCATCGATGACACACAACTACGGAACGTTGACAACTTCAAATACCTGGGGAGTACCATCTCCAGCGACAGTGCCCTTGATAAAGAAATCACATCAAGGATCCAGAAAGCAAGCCAGGCACTCGGAAGGCTCCAGGTCAAAGTTCTGCAGCACAAAGACATTCGCCTCTCCACTAAACTGAAGGTTTACAATGCTGTTGTGGTCTCATCACTTCTATATGGCTGTGAAACCTGGACACTGTATCGCAGACGTGTCAAACAGCTTGAACAATTCCACAATCGTGCTCTGCGATCAATCATGCAAATCCGCTGGCAAGACCATATCTCCAACCTGACAGTCCTGGACCGAGCCAATTCCACAAGCACTGAAGCCAAGGTTTTGAAGGTTCAGCTCAGATGGACTGGCCATGTGATCCACATGGATGAGTCCAGAATGCCGCGTCAGTTGTTCTACGGAGAACTGGAGCAGGGCAACTGTGTCCAAGATCGCCCAAGGGAGAGGTACAAGGACAATCTCAAGTCAAACCTTAAGTGGGCCAAACTCCAGCCCTGTGATCTCGAACACACTGCTGCTGATCGGTCCAAGTGGCGCAATCTATGCTCCAAGGCAGCAAACAACTTCCAAGCCAATTGGCGCATGCAGCGCCTCAAGGCCAGTCAAGATAGACACAGGAAGGCGTCTGCTCCTGTCCCAACAGGCGGTGCTCCTTGCCCCATCTGCGACCGTATCTGCGCTTCAGACTTCGGCCTCAGAAGTCATATGCGTGCCCACAGACGTTGACTGCGCAACACATTCGTCTTTCTGGTCTTCGAGAGACTACTACTACCGTGATGCTTTAGAGCACTGTTTACAAGGAGTTTATACGTTCTCCCCATCACTGCATGGGTTTCCTTACACATTCCAAAGATGTACAGTTAGGGTCAGTAAGTCGTGGACATGCCATATTGGTACCGGAAGCGTGGCAACACTTGCGGGCTGCCCCCACACATACTCACTGATTTGATTTGATGTAAAACAATACATTGCACTGTATGTTTCAAAGTACATGTAATCAATAAAGCTAATCGCTATATAATCTCTTTATCCTTTAGTATGATGACAATAACAGCACATGATATTCCAGGTGTGGGCTAACAACAGTTTCTGAATGGCATAATGGTGATCTTGCTGGTGACGTCTGCCAATCTGATAATCATAGAACAGAGCAACGCAGGAACAGGCCCTTTGGCCCATAATATCTGTGCTGACCATAATGCCAAATTAAAGTAAATCCCCTGTGCCTGCACATAATCCACACAGGTATTGGTACTGGTTTATTATTGTCACAAGTACCGCGATACAGTGAAAGGCTTGTCTTGCCTACTGTGCATACAGATCTAGTATTTACACAGTGCATTGAGGTAGCACAAGGCAAAATCATAACCATACAGCTGACGGTAGCATAATCGTTAGTGTAACACTATTACAGCACCCGCGACCCGGGTTCAATTCCTGCTACTGTCTGTAAGGAGTTTGTACGTCTGGGTGCTCTGGTTTCCTCACATATTCCAAAAATTCAATTGTCTGTAATTGGTCACATGGGTGAGGCTGGGTGGTGCGGGCTCACTGGGCTGGAAAGGCCTGTTACTATGCTATATCTCTAAATTAAAAAAAAAGATAAATAAAGTGTGAAAGCTACCAGAAAAGTGTAATGCAGGTAAACGAAATTAATGCAAGATCATAATGAAGCAGATTGTTAAGTCATGAGTCCATTTTATCCTTTCATTAGACATAACTCAGGATAGAAGCTGCCTGGAGCCCTTGATACATGCTTTCATGCTGCTGTAACTTCTGCCTGATTGAAGGGAGGGGAGGGAATGCCTGGGATGGATGGGGTCTTTGACTGCATTACTGACAGAGTGCATGGAGGGGAGGCTGGTTCCTGTGATGCTCTGCACTCTGTCCTCAATCCTCTGCAGCTTCTCGTGGTCACGTGCAGAGCAGCTATCATACAAAGCCACAGTACATGCTGACATTGCTTTTAGTGGTGTATCGATAAAGACTCAATAAGGACTCTTTATTGAGTTTTCTCTTTCGAAGAGAACACTACCAACCCTGACGGGTACTCACTACTCCCTGTAAAGAACTTGCCCCACACATCTCCTTTAAACCAGCTCAAGCAATCTAGGGCTTTTCTCTCTCAACTGGAGGATGATGAGGCAAGTTTGCAAAGGTGGACAAGATGCTAAGAGGCATAGATCGATATCAATATCAATAGCCAGAGACCTCTTCCCAGGGCAGAAATGGCTAATATCAGGGGTGTATGTTAAAGTGATTGGAGTACATGGGAGATGTCAGAGGTATGCTTTTTTACACACAGAGTGGTTGGTACATGGAATGTCCTGCCAGAGGTGGTGGTAGGGGCAGATACATGGGGGGCATTTAAGAAACTCTTAGATTGGCACATGGATGAGAGAAAAATAAAGGGTTCGGTGTGAGGGAAGGGGTAGTTTGATCTTGGAATAAGTTAAAAGGTTGCCACAAGATTGAGGCCCTGAACTGTGCTGTAATGGATTATGTTCTGAACCTTCCCCCTCTCACCTCAGACATACATCATCTAATGTTTGATATTTTGATCCTGGGGAAACGATACTGACTGCCTGCCCTATCTGTGCCTCTGATAATCTCATGAACTCCTATATGGAATAGTTGTTCGTACAATGGGGGTGGCAGTAATGAAATGAACGCACTCAATTCTCTATCCACAGATGCTGGGTTTTTGTTCAGCACTTGCTGTTTTAACCACCAGAAGGATTTCCAATATTCAGAAATTCAGAGATTGGAGGTGCAAAGACAATTGGGAGCAGGGGAAGCCCTGAAGTTAACATGCAGATTGGTTGGTAGTAAGAAAAGAAATTGGAGCAGGTGTAGGCCATCTGGCCTGTTAAGCCTGCTCCGCCATTCAACAAGATCTCCACCTGCCTGCCTTTCCCCATAACCCTTAATTCCCCAACTATGCAAAAATCTATCCAACCTTGTCTTAAATATATTTACTGAGGTAGCCTCCACTGCTTCATTGAGCAGAGAATTGCACAGATTCACCACTCCCTGGGAAACGCAGTTCCTCCTCATCTCCATCCTAAATCTACTCCTCCGAATCTTGAGGCTATGTCCCCTAGTTCCAGTCTCACCTTCAAGGAGAAACAACTTGCCTGCTTCTATCTTATCTATCTCTTTCATAATTTTACATGTGTCTATAAGATTTCCTCTCATTTTTCTGAATTCCAACGAGTACAGTCCCAGGCGACTCAATCTCTCCTCATAGTGTAACCCACTCATCTCTGGAATCAACCTGGTGAACCTCCTCTGCACTGCCTCCACAGCCAGTATATCCTTCCTCAAGTAAGGAGACCAGAACTTCACGCAGTACTCCAGGTGTGGCCTCACCAGTACCCTGTACAGTTACAGCATAACCTCCCTGCTCTTAAATTCAATCCCCCAGCAATGAAGGCTAATATTTCCATTTGCTTTCTTGATAGCCTGCTGCACCTGAAAACCAACCTTTTGTGATTCATGCACAAGGAAGGCAAATGTAATGTTAGCACTCATTTGGAGAGGAGCAGATTATAAAGTTGAGGCTTTATATGAATTGGTCAGACTACATTTGGAGTACTATGTATAGTTTTGGACACCTTAGCTATTAAAGGATGTGCTGGTATGGAAGAGAGTGTAGATTAGTTTAATGACAATAATCCGTAGAATGAAAGGGTTAACACATAGGAGCATTTGATGGCTTTAGGCCTCTGCTCACTGACGTTTAGAAGAATGAAGGGAGATCTCATTGAAAGGCCTAGATAGAGTAGATGTGGAGAGGATGTTTGCAATAGTGGGAGAGTCTAGGACCTGAGGGCACAGCCTCAGGATAGAAGGAGGTCCCTTTAGAACAGAGATGAGGAGGAACTTCTTTAGTCAGAGGGTGGTGAACCTGTGGAATTCATTGCCACAGACAGCTGTGGAGGCCAAGTCATTGGGTATATTTAAAGTGGAGGTTGATAGTTTTCTGAATAGTAAGGGTGTCAAAGGTTTTGGAGAGAAGGCAGGAGAATGGGTTTACGCAGGCTCAATGGGCCAAATGGTCTATTTCTGCTTGTCTCTTATTGTCTAATAATCTGTTATTCATATCACGGCTGTGAACATGTTTATTGATGAAGGTTCCACTGCCTGTTGGGCTAGGAGATTTCAAAGATTCATCACCTTAAATGGCCACAGCTTCTCTTGAGAC
This sequence comes from Hypanus sabinus, assembly GCF_030144855.1. NCBI lineage: Eukaryota > Metazoa > Chordata > Chondrichthyes > Myliobatiformes > Dasyatidae > Hypanus > Hypanus sabinus. Next base: position 182,225,601 of record NC_082707.1, read on the forward strand.
CACATCAGCTGTGTCTGCTGCCCTTGGAGAGGATGAACAAGCACTTACCCTAATGGTCCAAGTTCTCCAATGTTTGAAGAATAAAGTCAACCTGGCAAAAAACTTCCTTTTAGTAATAAAAATTTGATGGTAGTTTATACCAGTTTTTCAATCGTTCCCCTGACATGATGTGTGGTCAACATCTATCATTGAGAAGGCTAACACAAATATTTAAAATGACAATCAAGGAAATATGCTAAACACTTGTAAATCACTCAATAGAATCCAGTACACAATTCCAGGAAGGATGTAGAGGAATTCTTGTTGAGGATAAGGGACTACAGCTGAGAAACTATAGGGGAGAAATTGGACTGTGGCAAAATGTGGTGAAGATTGTACAAAATTATGAGGGTTTCCCATGTAGCTGATAGAGTGCAACCATTTCCAAACTGAGGAAGACTGATAACTGAAGACCAATGCCAGAGAATCCAGTGGGGATTAAGGCAGAGACAGGATCTCCGATCTGGAATGTAATGACAAACTAGGTGAGAGCTGGTTAAATAACAACTTTCCAAAGGGAAGTAAACAGAGAGAAGGAATTGCCGGGCTTGGGGTACAGAAAGTGTGAGGGTTTGCTTCTCAATGTTCTGAAATGCTGGGTATGGATATTTAATTGTAACAATGTGATTGGAAATTCTGAATTGTAAACAAACTTTGGTAATTATTTGTGAAGTCTCCTGAAGGATTTCAATGCAATTTTACACATTACGTCATATCAAGCTCATCCGGGACAGGGACAGTGCGAGTTGGAGACAGAGTAAAGTGCCTCTACACTGTCCCAACAACACTCCCAGAGTAGGAAACACCATGGTGTAGATGCAGCAAAATACCTCACCTTCACTGTCCTGTCACACACTCCTAGGGCAGGGATGACACTGGTTTATTATAAAGCCATTCTCAATTTCCTGAAATCCAGCTACGCTGTCCCGGCAGCAGCACGGGCCAGGCACGGGAGGAAGTTCCCTCTGCACTGTCCCATCACATGCTCCCAGGGTTATACACAGAATAGATGATGCTCCATCGACACTGTACCATCACATACTCTCAGGGCAGTAACAATAACTATTAGATAGATACAGAGCAAATGTCCCTCTACGATGTCCTTCCAGAAAAAGTGACAGATTGAAGGTGATCAGTAAGATAATTAATGAATGTTAACCAGGTCCAGCTACCTTACTAAGCATCTGGCACACCAGTACTCTTAACCTTCACTGGTATGGCTTCTGATTCTAGAAATGAGACCAACTAACCAATGCTCTGAGGTGGGATCTTGGGAATGATAGAAGTCAGGCTGACAGATGAGGATAGTGGGAGGCCTGAGGTCTAACACAGACGGGATACATGGGGATTAGGAAGGGAGGGAGAGAACTGTGAGAGTCTCCAAGACTGGGAATGTATAAGGGATGAATCACATGTAGGGCAGTGGCTGGTGGAGTAGAGACTACAGTCAAACAGCATGGACACAGGCCCTACGGCCCAACTGGCCTATGCTGACAAACACCAACATGCAAAAGAAGACGAACTGCACAAGTGAAACATAATACTAAGAATAAGTGAGTCTATAGGTTGTAGAATCAGTTCAGAATTGAGGTGAGTAAAGTTATCCATCCTGGTTCAGGAGCCTGATCATTGAAGGGAACTGTTCCTGAGCCTAGTGGTGTGCAACCTAAGGTTTCTGTACCTCTGGCCTGGTGGCAGTAACAAGAAGAGGACATGGACTAGGAGGCTCTAGTTTGTTGCTTTAGATTCCAGCAAGACCACACTTGGAGTAGTGTGTGCAGTTTTGGGCTCCTTATTTTAGAACAGATATACTGACATTGGAGAGGGTTCAGAGAAGATTCACAAGAATGATTCCAGGAATGAAAGGGTGACCGTATGAGGTACGTCTGGCAGCTCTTGGACTGTATTCCCAGGAGTTCAGGAGAATGAGGTGGGATCTCATAGAAACATTCCGGATGTTAAAAGGCCTGAACATGGATATGGCAAAGTTATTTTCCATGGTAGGGGAGTCTACGACAAGAGGGCACAACTTCAGGATTGAAGGACGTCATTTAGAACAGAGATGCGGAGAAATTAATTTATTCAGAGTAAATCTGTGGAATTTGTTGTCACGAGTGGCTGTGGAGGCCAAGTCATTGGATGCATTTAAGGCAGAGATAGATAGGTTCTTGATTAGGCAGGGCATCAAAGGGTTTGGGGAGAAAGCAGGGGAGTGGGGAAGACTGGAAGAATTGCATCAGCCCATGATTGAAAGGCATAGCAGACTAGATGGGTTGAATGGCCTACTTCTGCTCCTATATCTTACAGTCATTTAATCTCTTGTGACATAGAATCATAGTCGTATAGTGTGGAAGCAAGCTTTTCAGCCCAACTACTTTATGCTGACCATCAAAGCTAGTCTGATTTGCCTGCATTTGACCCATATTCCTTCAAACTTTTCCTATCCATGTAGCTATCCAAATGTTTTAAATATTGTTAATGTACCTACTTCAACCATTTCTTTTGGCAGCTCCTTCCATATCCTGACCATCCTCTGCGTGAAAAGGCTGCCCCTCAGGTTCCTATTAAGTCTCTCTCCTCTCAGCTTAAACCTATGCCCTCTAGTCCTTGATTCCACAGCCCTGGAAAAAGATTGTGTGCATTCACGCAATCTATACCCCTCATAACGTCATAGACAAGAAATTCTGCAGATGTTGAGCAACACACAAAATGCTGGAGGAACTCAGCAGGTCAGGCAGCATCAACGGAGGCGAACAAGCTGCGTACGTTTTGGGCTGAGACCCTTCATCAGTCCTGGAAAGGAAGGAGGAAGAAGCCAGAGTAAGTAGGTGAGGGAGAGGGGGGATGAAGTAAGAAGCTGGGAGGTGGTAGAAGGTCATTCAGATTCACATTCATTTTACTTATTACATGCCTATTGAAACAGTCAGTGAAATCACCCCTCAGTCTCTTGCACTCCAATGAAAAATGTCTGCGCCTGCTCAGCCTCCCTCCATAACTCAGTCCTTTGAGTCCTGGCAATATTCTCATAAATCCCATCTGTACTTACCGATCTCCTTCAGCCAGTCCTGGTAGCGCAGATGATGTTACCATGGGGGTCCCTGATGGATCGATGTCCAGACTGGCCCACTGCTTACGTGGGTCCGTATCCACCTCCACCTGTAGTAACTGGGCTGATGAAGGGACCAGGGGTGACAGCGGTTTCTTTGCCTGTTGCAACAGGTCCTGTGAATTATGAAGGAGTTTATCAACTGGCCCTTAGCCAACACTGACACATTGCCACTTTACAACACATTTTTTGTATCAACTTTTTATAGCAATATTTTTAGCTACTTGCCATGCAAGTTGATGGGGTTATTAAGAAGGCATAAAGTGATTTGGCCTTTATTAGTCAAAGGATTGAGATCAAGAGCCACAAGGTAATGCTGCAGCTCTGTAAAATTCTAGTTAGACCACACTTGGAGTACTGTGTTCAGTTCTGGTTGTCCTCAATATATGAAGGATGTGGAAACTTACAAGAGAGCTCAGAGAAGACTTACCAGGACACTGCCTGGATTATAGAGCACGTCTTATAAGAGAAAATTGAATGAGTTATGACATTTTTCTCTGGAGCAAAGGAAGAGGAGAGATGAGCTGATAAAGGGATGAAAAGAGGTAAAGCATATTATTGATAGCCAGAGACTTTTTCCCAGGGTGGAAATGGCTAATATGAGGGAGCATTATTTTAAGGTGATTGAAGTAAAGTATAAGGGGGTATCTCAGGGAGGTGACAGAGAGTGGTGGCTGTGTGCAATGCTCTGCTGGTAGAGGTGGTAGAGCAGAGACTCTTATTTAGGTGCATGGATAAAAGGGAAATGGTGGGTTATGTGGAAGGGAATTGTTTGATTGATATTGGAGTAGATTAAAAAGTCATTGTGGACTAAAAAGTCTGTACTATGAATCCATCACAAGGAAAATGAGGGATTCTGATAGTTCAGGATAATTCTTTTGGTTTAAGTTGGCGTTGGTGAAACACAGCAACGACTTGCAGGCAGCAAGCAAAACTACTAACTGATATATTAATCACACCTTCCCTTGTATTGATCACTGCAATCAATACCCTATAACTTCCCTTTTGGAGTTCAGCTTTTGAACCGCCTATACAGCCTGGCATCTTTACGGTGTGAATAGAAGCCTCAAAGCTGCAGGGTGGCTGCAGTATGGTGTGTTTGGGCTGAACTGAGGTGACAGGGCCCAAGCCCAGGAGTGGAAAACAAGCCAATGAATGGTCTTTGCTGGAGTGGGCTTCGATTCCAAGAATAGATGGGAACCTCCCTCCTACTGCCCTCTGCCACCGGTCCTCGTGAGGAAGCAAGAGTACCTGGAGGTCGTTCACGCAGAGCTGCATTTTCGCCTGACAGTACCGCTGTTTCAGCTGCAATAATACCACCTTCTGCTGGATCAGGTGCAACTCCAGAGTAGAACCTTCGCCCGAGTCCTTGGCCAGGTCCCTAAACACAGAGGAAGTGGATGGGCAGCTTTCAACATACAGTGCTGAGGCACAATCACCACTGCGGCCCAGATGAGTACCAAAATAAAAGCCTGGAGACTTGGAAGCAAAGCATCAGGGAAAAGAATTTGTTTAATTAATATAAATATTTAAAGATTAGCTTTATTTGTCACTTGTTTCTAGAAACAGTGCTGTTGGCATCAAATCAAATCAGTGAGGATTACTCTAGGCAGCCCACAAGTTCATAAACACAAGAGACTCTACAGATGCTGGAAAGCCAAAGTAACACACATAGAATGCTAAAGGATCTCAGCAGGTCAAGCAGCATCTATGTCGAGGAATAAACAGTTGACATTTTGGCCCAACACTCTTCATCAGGACTTAGATAAGTTAATTTCCTTTTGCATTATGTCAGATTGCACTGCTATCTTTTGGCTTCTGACCCGCTTTCTTTCCAGTCCTGATGAAGGATCGGTCAGTCTGTCAGTTGGTCTGTTTATCTACCTGTATACGTACAAGTATCTACACACAGTACATTTCTTTTTGTAATTTATAGTCTATGTTATATATTAAACTGTTCTGTCACCGCAAAACACATTTCATGACATCTGTCAGCGACAATAAGCCTAATTCTTGAGAGGTTCACTAAGCTTGACTGACCTGTCTTTCCAACTATAGGACTGCTGCCCTAACTCGATTTGCAAAATATTCTCTTCCACCTCTTCCATCATCTCCTGGATACGTCCCAGCTGGTCCTTCTTTAGCGCCGGATCCAGTGGTGTCCACAGATCACATTCCTGGACTTGGCGCCCCGCTTCACGCAGCCCTTCATCCACCACCTTTGAGAGTTCAAGCACTCTCCGATTCAGCAGGGGCACCTGAGGGGTGAGCACAGCACAGGACATCACCATCAAGGGGGCCATCAGCTCTGGCCTTTGAGATGTAGGTCTTGGTTACGTGGCGGTGCAGGCAGCAGAGACACCAGCCTCACGCTGCCAGGGACACAGGTTCAATCCTGACATTAGGTGCTATCAAAGTTGAGGTCAAACTTACGATTATGGTGCAAAGAGAAAACTTGCAGTTGCATCACAGGCACATAGCAACAGATAAACGACGACAAGAAAAAGCAAAGTTCAACATAAATTATACACAATATTTACAAGAGGAATACAAATAAAGTTCAAAACAAAATAAAGGAACAAAATAAAGTTCATTTTAGTGCAAAGTGGTCATAGTTTCATGGAGCACTGCAGCACAGAGACTGGCCTTTCAGCCCATCTAGTCCATGCCAAACTATTATTCTGCCTAGTCCCATTGATGTTCACCTGGACTATAGCCCTCCATACCTCTCCCTTCCACGTACTTATCCAATGAGCTCTTAAATATTAAAATCAAACCCACATCCACCATTTTCATTGGCAGCTCGTTCCACACTCAAGAGTGAAGAAGTTTTCCCTTCATGTTCCCCTTAAATATTTCAGCTTTCACCCTTTACACAGATTAGTGTTGATAAACTGTAATGATTGGGATTGTGCCAAATGGGTGAATGGAAGTAGCTGTTCCTGAACCAGGTATTGTGAGACTTAAAGCTTCTCTCCTCCTGCCCAATAGTAGCTGTAAGAAGATGGTAGGAGATGGATGGTGGGGATCTTTGATGATCGACGTTGCCTTCTTGAGGCAGTGTCTCTTGCAGATATTACTGATGGTGGAGAGGGATGTGCCCATGATGTATTAGGCAGAGTCTGCTACTCTCTGCAGTGTGACAGTCAAGCTTTCCTCGGTGTGCCCCTACATCTCAAAGACATGTAAGTTGGGGAGTTAATTGTCTGCAGGAAATTTCCCCCGATGTGTAGGAAGTGACAGAATCTGGTGTGGAGTGGGGGGAGTGTAGCTGAAGGGAATGTGGGAGAATAAAACAGGATTAGGATTGGTGTAAATGGATGGTTGAGGGTCAGTACGTACTTGGTGAGCTGAAAGGCCTGTATCCATGCTGTATTTCTTTTGATCCTGAAGCTTCATCTCTGGAGCCTCAAATCAACAGCTGTTAACCATCTATCAGCCTATTGAGACAGGTCAATTGACATAACTCACTCCCCATTTTCCCTTTAGTAGCCCTCCCAGTCTAATCCCATTCTCCCCTTGCCCTCACACCCTTTAATACCTCACCTAGCTGCTATGTGACTTCCCAGTTTATATACTCACACCCTACCTAATGACAGCAAGTTCCCCTCCACGCTTGCTTTGCCAATTTCAGGGAGCTATGTACTTGCACCCCAAGAACTCCCTGTACCCAAAAATGCACATATTCTCCCACCATCACAAAAATAATGAAAGCTCTCTCTAAATCTTCCATTAACCTTGTTGGTTCACTGAAGACAATGTTTAAAAGGTACTTGGACAGATCTAGATGGAGGAAAGGTTTAGAGAGATGGTGGCCAAACTTGGACAAGCTTAAATGGTTGGCATGGACCAGTTGGGCTGAAGGGCATGTTCCCATGCTGTATGACTGTGTCTGAAGAGAGTCCCAGAGTACTAGAGCACAGGAACAGGCCCTTTGGCTTATCTAGTCCATGCTGACCTGCTCTAATACCATCAACCTGCACCTGGACCATATCCCTCCATACCCTTCCATCCATGTATGTACCTAAGCTGCTCTTCAATGTTACAATTGAACCAGCATCCACCACTTCCACTGGCAACTCATTCCACACACTCTCAGCATCTTCTGAGTGAAGAAATTCTCCCTCAGGCTCCCTTTAAATATTTCATCTTTTACCCTAAAGCTGTGACTTCTAGCTCTGGTCTCCAGCCTCAGTGAACAAAGCCTGCATGCATTCATCCTCTCTATACCCCTCATAATTTTATATACCTCAATAAGATCTCCCTCATTCTTCTGCACTCTAGGAATAAGCCTATTCAACTATAACTCAGATCCTCAAGTCCTCAACGTTCTTGTAATTTTTCTCTGTACTCTTTCAAGCCTATTGAAGACATTCTCACAGGTGGCTAGTCAGAACTGTACACAATACTCTGAATTAGCCCTCTCCAACATCTTGTACAACTTCAATGTAACATCCTGTATTCAATGCCCTGATTTAGGGCCAACATGCCAAAAGCTCTTTATAATCTTATCTACCTCTATGAAGGTAAATGTTCAAGGAGTGTCCCTTAATGTTGGAAACGGAAAATTGTCACTGAGTTGCTCTGCACTTTCATCCGCTGTCAGAGATAAATCATCAGGCTGCTTCCTGACAAGGGAAGGATTTGTTAATTATACACTGTCAGAAGGTCAAGGATATGACTGTGATTAAATGGGTGGTGAATTTCCATTTCTGTCAGACAACGGGGTTCCATGAAACATTTTTACTTCAGAAACACCGTGCTGTAATGAAGTGTTTTAAGTAAGATAAACACTCTGTGATGTCAGTGCTCTGAATGCTTGCTTCAAGTGCAGCCAAGTGAAAAATGCATGATGTTTCAGCACTCTTTGTAATCTAAGTTAAAACATTCAATATTTGAGTTCTGCATTTAAGCTGTTAATATTTCCTTTATTTACCTTGAGTGGAATAAATCATTTTGTGAATAATTTGTAGAGACAACATGGTTAAGAGTTTTAAGGTGTTAGTACTAGGCCTCCTATGTTTTATGTAAATTTGTGGTTGGATCAACAATGATACGGTTCATTGATGATCTAGACGAGGGGAGGCTAAAAGGCTTTTTTCCAGTTCCTTTGTGAGGGAGTTAAATGGCTTGCTTTTGTTCCTGCTTATGGGCCAAGAACTTTACAGGTTTCTTATACTCCTGTATACGTTTCAGTGTTACTTGATGGACTGAGTAAAGTCTACTTGCTCCCTCATAACAAAAGCAAGTAGTCCCATAAGACAACGAGACATAGGAGTAGAATCAGGCCATTTGGCTCATCAAGTCTGCTCCATCGTGGCTGATTTTTTTATCCCTCTCAAACTCATACTCCTGCTTGCACCCCGTAACCATTAGAAGCTGCCTGTCCCACTGAGTTCCTCCAGAATTTTGTGATTATATGGAATGACTTCCAAGGATTTGGTTTTAAACACATTTTAAGGTTACTCAGGATAGGAAAAGTTTAGAGTGGGGGTTCCCATCCTACCTCAGTTAATAAGACCATAAGACATAGGAACAGATTTGGCCCAGCAAGTCAGCTCCTCCATTTCATCACAGCTGATCCGTTTTTCCCCTCAGCCCCAATCTCCTGCCTTTTTCCCTTTCCTGTATCCCATGTAATGGTAGGAGTCCATGACATAAAAAAGGATGGTAACCTCTGGTTTAGAGGGAGATGGGCCAAATGTGAGCAAATAGGATTAACTTAGATAGGAATCATGGTTGGCACGGACCAGTTGGGCAGAAGTGCTTGTTTCCCTGCTGTATGACCCTAATCCGGGCCTAGCTTGAGGCTGCTCTCCCATCTTCCTAGTCACCCAGTGAGGAAGCATTACCTGGTCCTGTTCAGAAGCAGCAGGAGACAATGGCACAGATTTAGACGGTGTGTCCTGAACCAGTTGCTGAGTCTGGTGACAGTCCAAAATGTCCACTGCCAAGGGAAAACACATAGAAGATTCAGATTTAATAATCACATGTGCATAGGAACATTCTGTGGAATACATCATTATCATTAACCAAGGGTTGTGCTGAGGGCACTGTTCCCTCGAAGCTGTACGGGTGCACGGCTGCGCAGTTACTGAAATGCTCCCACACGCATAGCCTTTGTTGCTGAGCAACTGAAATTTTCATTTATAGAATGCTATTACAATTTTGAAATCATATTAATAATAGATGTGTATAGATGTGCAGTGGAGAGTATATTGACTGGCTGCATTACAGCCTGGTATGTAATTGCTAATGCCCTGGAACGACATTACAAACAGTAATGGATACGGCCCATTCCATTATGGATAGAGCTCTCCTCACCAACACAGAGCACATCTACATGAAGCATTGTTGCAGGAAAGCAGCATCCATCATCAGGGACTCTCATCATCTAGCTCATGCTCTCTTCCCTCTGCTGCCATTAGGAAGAAGGTACAGGAGCCTCAGGACTCACACCACCAGGTTCAGGAATAGTTAATCCCCCTAAACCATCAGGATCTTGAACGAAAAGTGATAACTTCACTTGCTTCATTATTGAAATGTTCCCAGAACCTATGGACTCATTTTCAGGAAATCTTCATCTTGTGGGTGACCCACTTCCCAGCGCACTCGAACCGGCTCACAAAGCGGCACGTGCCGGCATAGAGGCTGATCCCAAAGAGGGCGCCAAGCCTGCTTCACCAGCAAGGGGAAAAGCCCGCGCGCGGGATGGGACTGTGAATATGCGCCCCCTATAGCATTCCCGCCTGGGGAGGGCGGGATCAGGAAGGCCTTAAAGCGAGGCCGCGAAGTTTGAATAAACCTCTTTTGCAACTGCAGCTCACCGACTCGGTGTCGTTATTTCAGCGCTGCGTGTAGTACACCGCTACAGTTGGTGACCCCGATGGCCCAAATGATATTTGGGCCAAAGATGAACGACGCCGCATCTGTTCATGCAGTTTCGTTAAAACTGCCAAGCTTCTGGACGCTGCGACCTCACCTATGGTTCCAGCAAGCAGAAGCCCAATTCCACATTCAGCAGATAACCTCGGATGCCACACGTTACTACTACGTGGTGAGCTCCCTTGACCAGGAGACAGCCGCCCAGGTTGAGGAGTTCATACAGTCGCCCCCAGCGGACGGCAAATACACAGAATTCAAAGCCATGCTCATAAGGACTTTCGGACTCTCACAGCGTGAGCAAGCTGCCCGCTTACTGCACCTGGATGGTTTGGGGGACAGGCCACCGTCGGCTTTGATGAACGAGATGTTGTCTCTGGACGGAGGACACAAGCCCTCCCTCATGTTTGAGCAGGCATTCCTGGAGCAGCTGCCCGAGGACATACGCCTGCTGCTGTCCGACGCGGATTTCAGCGACCCCTGGAGGGTGGCAACCCGGGTGGACTGGCTGTGGAACGCCAAGAAGGTGAGTGGGGCGTCTGACACACAGATCACCAGGCCACACTCCCAGCAGCAAACCAGACCAGGCCCGGCCACAGAACCCGCTAACCCCAGAGGCAGGGGTGGGGAGCCCAACGAACAATGGTGTTTCTACCACCAGCGGTGGGGCACAGAAGCCCGCCGCTGTAGCCCGCCCTGCAAGTTCCCAGGAAACGTCAGGGCCAGCCTCCGCTGATAGCCTCCTGTATGTGTGGGACAAGCGGTCAGGACGCCGCTTTTTGGTTGACACCAGAGCCGAGATCAGCGTCTTACCTCCGACGAGTTACGACACCCGCAACAGGGCACCTGGTCCCACCCTGGGGGCCGCGAACAGCAGCACAGTAAGGACCTACGGCACCCGTACGGTGCGGCTACAGTTCGGCTCCAGCCGGTTCGCGTGGGACTTCACACTGGCCGCCGTAGCTCAACCACTCCTGGGTGTGGATTTTTTGCGGGCCCACGCTGAAACCTTTCAAATGTTCTCCCTGGGTGAAGCCCAGTTGCCGGCCCCTCACCTCGACTCCATCACGCTATTCGACAATGACTTCACCAGAGTCCTGGCGGATTTCTCATCAGTTCTGGCACCGCAGTTCACGGCAGCCATGCCCAGACACGGCGTACAGCACCACATCCCGACACAAGGACCACCCCTCTACGCCCGTGCTCAAAGGCTTCCCCCGGACAAGCTCCGAGGAGTTCAAGAGAATGGAGGAATTGGGGATCATATGGCGGTCCGACAGCCCATGGGCCTCCCCCCTGCACATGGTGCCCAAAGCAACAGGGGGCTGGAAACCATGCGGCGACTACCGCAAGCTGAACGAGGCTACAACACCGGACCGCTACCCTGTGCTGTACATTCAGGACTTTGCAGCAAACCTGCACGGCGCACGGATCTTCTCCAAGGTAAACCTCGTCCGGGGATACCATCAAATCCCGATGAATCCGGACAACGTCCCCAAAACGGCACTCATCACCCCTTTCGGCCTTTTCAAGTTCCTCCGCATGCCGTTTGGCCTAAAGAATGCCGCACAGATGTTCCAGCGGTTAATGGACGCGGTGGGACGCGACCTGGACTTCACTTTCATCTATTTGGATGACATCCTCATAGCCAGCAGCAGTCGTCAGGAGCATCTGTCCCACCTCTGTCAACTCTACGCCCGACTGAGTGAATATGGCCTAACAATCGACCCAGCCAAATGCCAGTTCGGGCTCAACACCATCGACTTCCTGGGCCACAGGATTACTAAAGACGGGGCAACCCCTCTGCTCGTTAAGGTAGACGCGGTCCGTCATTTCCCCCAACCCAACACAATTAAAGGCCTGCAGGAATTCGTGGGTATGGTGAATTTCTACCACCGCTTCCTCCCCTCAGCAGCCCGAATCATGCGCCTCCTGTTTGCCCTGATGTCGGGTAAGGGCAAGGACATTACCTGGGATGAGGAGTCCGCCGCTGCTTTCATTAAAACCAAAGAAGCCTTAGCAAACGCCGCGATGCTAGTGCACCCCAGAACGGACATCCCTACCGCCCTCACAGTGGATGCATCTAACACGGCAGTCGGTGGGGTGCTGGAACAACTCATCGCGGGTCGCTGGCGACCCCTGGCGTTTTTCAGCAAACACCTGCGGCCACCCGAGCTCAAATACAGTGTTTTTGACCGGGAACTGTTGGCGCTATACCTGGTAATCCAGCATTTCAGGTACTTCTTGGAAGGTAGGCCCTTCACCGCGTTCACGGACCACAAGCCGCTTACCTTCACGTTCACGATGGTGTCTGACCCCTGGTCGTCCCGTCAGCAGCGACATCTGTCCTACATCTCCGAATACACGACGGATGTCCGGCACGTCTTGGGAAAGGACAATGTTGTGGCGGACGCACTCTCCCGCCCTAACATCCAAGCCCTGTCCCAGGGGTAAACTATGAAGCACTGGCAGAGGCACAGCAGGCAGACAAGGAGACCCCTAGTTACAGAACCGCAGTCTCCGGTTTGCAGCTCCAGGACCTCCCCGTAGGCCCAAGTGAGAGGACCCTACTCTGTGACGTCACCACCGGCAAAACCCGTCCCGTCGTCCCGGCAGCATGGCGTCGGAGCATTTTCGACTCCATTCATAACTTAGCACACCCCGCCATCAGGACAACCGTCCAGATGGTAGCCAACAGGTTCTTTTGGCACGGACTCTGCAAGTAAGTCAGTGAATGGGCCAAAAAGTGCATGCAGTGCCAAACAGCCAAGGTGCAGTGGCACACCAAAGCCCTGCCGCAGCAGTTCCACCCCACCCGCCGGCGTTTCGACCACATTCATGTGGATATCATGGGCCCCCTGCCAGTGTTGCGCGATGCGCGGCACCTCCTGACTATTGTAGACCGGTTCACAAGATGGCCAGAGGCGATCCCACTCACCGACACCACCTCCGAATCTTGTGCCCGGGCACTGATCGCCACCTGGGTGTCCCACTTTGGTGTACCGGCCCACATTACCTCCGACAGAGGCGCCCAGTTCACCTCCAGCCTGTGGTCAGCTATGGCCAGCTTTTTGGGGACACAGCTGCACCACACAACTGCCTACCACCCACAGTCGAACGGACTGGTGGAGCGTTTCCACCGTCACCTAAAGTCGGCTCTCATAGCCCGCCTCAAGGGGCCTAACTGGGCGGACGAGCTTCCCTGGAATTCACCCAGCGCCCAAAGAAGATCTGCACACCTCGTCCGCTGAGTTGATGTACAGTGCACCCCTGGTCGTCCCCGGGGAGTTCATACCAGCCCCAAGGGGGCAAGAGGAAGAACCCACAGCAGTCCTGGGCAGACTACGCGAGAGCTCGGTAACCTGGCCCCATACCCACCTTGCAGCATGGGCAGAACCCGACCTGCGTACCCAAAGACCTGCAAAACTGTAAGTTTGTTTTTGTACGATGGGGTGGACATCGGGCACTGCTACAGTGGCCCTACGAGGGGCCGTTTACAGTGATCAGAAACAACAGGCCCACATTTGTGCTGGACGTTGGGGGGAGAGAGGAGGTTTTCACGGTGGACCGACTCAAACCAGCCCATGTGGACGTGGCGCAGCTGGTCGAGATTCCGGCACCGCGGCGCAGAGGCAGACCTCCCAAACAGGGTCCGGCCCAGACTGTGGACATTGGGGGGGTGTATCGCCGGTTCTGGTGGGGGGGTGGGGTTATGTGGCGACCCACTTCCCAGCGCACTCGAAATGGCTCACAAAGCGGCGCGCGCTGGCATACAGGCTGGTCCCAAAGAGGGCGTCAAGCCTGCTTCACCAGCAAGGGGAAAAGCCCGCACGCAGGACAGCATTCCCACCCGGGGAGGGCGGGATCAGGAAGGCTTTAAAGTGAGACCGTGAAGTCTGAATAAACCTCTTTTGCAACTGCAGCTCACCAACTCCGCGTCGTTATTGCAGCGCTGCGTGTAGCACACCGTTACAATCTCATGTTTTCTATATTTATTACTTATTTATTCTTTTTTCTTTCTTTTTTGCTTTTGCACAGTTTGTGTCTTTTGCACACTGGGTGAACACCCAAGCTGGTGTGGTCTTTCATTGATTCTATTATGGTTATTATTTTATTATGGTTATTATTCTATTATGGATTTATTGTGAATGCCCACAAGAAAATGAATCTCAGGGTTGTATACGGTGATATATGTGTACTTTGATAATAAATTTACTTTGAACTTTGAAATTATGTTAATGTAACCTTGAAATAATGCCAACTTATTTTTGAAATTTATGGTAATATAATTGTGAAATATCTTTTAATTAATTATGAGTTCATGAATATAATCCATAAAATTTCTAAATAATAAACATACCACAACCTTTACTTTGAAACATTTTAAAGCTTCAACTTATTTACTGTAAATTGTCAGTGTTTTAAGTTTCAACACTGATACAAATTGTAACAATAAACAAAGAATGAAAGTCAGCTCATCATTAATAAACCGCCAAGCCACTAAAGACCATCACTGAATGTAAATGATTGTTTTTGTTGTACTGTATTCCATTATACCCTTCAATTAATAAATAAAATCAAAAGTATTTGGTTTTTCAGCTTTTATTCCAAATACTTGTAGTATGCATATTACAGAAAAAAAACATATAAAGGACCGCACAGTTTTCAGGCCATGTAAAAATTTCCTCGCAGAGCAATGCTTGAGCTGCACAGCTGGAAGAAAGTTAGTGGGATTGTTGGCTGAGAGCAGCCCACAACTGTCACCACACATTCCAGCGTCAATATATCATGTTCACAATGCTGGGCAGAACAACACATTACACAACAAGCAACACAACAATAGCAAAACAAGATCCCTACACACACACACACACACACACACACACACACACACACACACACGCACACACGCACACACGCACTCCTCCGACCTCAGGACAGGCCTGTTAACAGGCCCTTCCGGCCCGACAAGCCCGCACTGCCTAATTACACTCGCGTGACCCATGCCACTTCCTGTTCCTATTCATCACTCATAATGCTTACTCTCCTGTAAGTCTGGAATAGAGAGTGCTGAAGATTCACAACTGCAGGAGGGAAATTTATAGGCAAATTCATTTTGAATTTAGAGTCTCTAATTCCTCCCGTTCTGCATAGAGCATAATTTAAATTGAATGTACTTTCAGAGTCATAGAGCACAGCAACAGGCCCTTCAGATTACCCATCCACACAGACCAAGATGTCTATTCAACAAGCCCCATTGCCTTGCATTGGGCCATATCCCCCTAAACCTTTCCTATCCATGTACTTATCTGAATGTCTTTTAAACATTGCAACTTTATCCCCCTTTATCACTTCTCCGGCAGCTCCTTCCCTATATCTACCACCCTCGCATGGAAATGTTCCCCCTTAATTCCCCTTTAATCCCCGTTAGCACAATGCTTGACAGTACAGGCGATCAGGTTCAATTCCTACTGCTGTCTGTTTGAACGTTCTCCCCAAGACTGTGTGGGTTACCTCCGGGTGCTCCAGTTCCTCCCAGAGTCCAAAGACGTACCGGTTGGCAGGTTATTTGGTCATGGTAAATTATCCCGTGTTGGGATCAGATTAAATCAGGGGATTGCTGGATGGTATGATTCAAAGAGTCAGAAGGGCCTATTCCACGCTGTATTTCAAGTTTAAAAAATTATCCCATGAACACTATTTCACTATTTTTCTCTCTTTTTGCACCATATTTTACTAATTTTTTCATATATTTCCCATTGTAACTGGGCGTCATGGTAACATAGTGGTTAGCAAGGTGCTGTTGCAGCTCCAGCCTTTCTGAGGTCAGGGTTCAATTCTGGCACCATCTGTAAGGATGTACACTCTCCTTGTGACTGCATGGGTTTCCTCCAAGTGCTCCGGTTTCCTCCCACAGTCCAAAGATATACCAGTTAGTAAGTTAATTGTTCATTGTAAATTGTCCTGTGATTAGGCTAGGGTTAAATAGATGGGTTGGTGAGCAGTACGGCCAGAGGGGGCAGTTTGGTGCCGTGTCACTAAGTAAATAAATAAACGTATAGTAATTCTATTCTATTATTTTTTTACCCCAATAACAGTGCACTACTACTATAAACAACAAACTTCAGTGATAATAAACCTGATTCTGATCTAGTCCCTCTAGTTTTGGATTCTCCTACCCTGGGATAAAGACTGCGACCATCCGCCTTATCTATGACTCTCATGGTTTTATAAACCTCTATAATGTCACCCACAGCCTCCTTCAGCCCTAGCCCTGCCAGTCTAGGTGCAACCCACGTAAATCTCTCATGCACCCTTTCCAACCTGACGACATTCCTCCCATAGCTTGGCAAGCAGAACCATACACAATACTCTCAAGAGTGGCCTCTCACCAATGACTTGCACAGTTGCAACAATGCCCAATGCCCTGGTTGCTGAAGATCATTGAACTGAATTTATTTCTTATATCCTTCATATACATGATGAGAAATTCTTTACATTACGTCTCTGTCTGAATGTGCAATGTGGAAATTATAGTAATTTGTGATAAACAGTATGTACAACAGGACAGTCAATATAACATAGAAATGAAGTTGTGTCAGCATGAATTAATCAGTCTGATGGCCTGGTGGAAGAAGCTGTCCTGGAGCCTGTTGGTCTTGGCTTTTATGCTGCGGAATTAAATGCCAAATGCCACTTGTGTCCCCACCTTAAGGGAACCAAGTGCCTGTAATCCAGGTCTCTCTGTTCTACAAGAATCCCTAAGGCCCAAACCCTAATGCCACTTACCTGGTGAGTTCTTGATCGCTGATTCCACCGCCAAGTCCTCCAGAATCACGTAACTGAAAAAGAATTAAACATAGTTCTGAATTAAAGTTACACAGAGTGGCACCAAAACAGAGAAATATCGTTTACCAAATAGACTCATTGGGTGTAATTAGAAAGAAAGGTTAGCTTTATTTGTTATATGCACCTTGAAACTTACAGTGAAATGTGTTGTTTACGTTAAAGTAGATCAGTGAGGATTGTGCTGGGAACAGCTCACAAGTGTCACCACACTTCCAGCACCAACAGAACATTCCCGTATCTTGCTAGCCCTAAACCCATATGTCTTTGGAATGTGGGAGGAAACCAGTGCATCTGGAGGAATCCCATGTGGTTAACCCATGTGGGGGAGAGTACAAACTCCTTACAGAGAGTGATGGAAATAAAAACCCTATCTGGGACCACTGATACTGTAAAGCAATGATGCTAAGCTACATGCTGCAATTGGTAATTGGTCGCTGGTTTGTTATTGTCACATGTACTAAGATACAGAGGAAAACTTCTGTTTGCATATCAGCTATATAAATCACTCCATACATCAGTGCAGCAAGCTAGTACAAAGGAAAAACAATAACAGAATGCAGAATATAGCGTGGTACACTAAGTGCAGTACAGGATCAAAGGAGGCAGACACGGAGATCAATAATTCACCTGTATCGTATAACAGGCCTCTTCAAGAGACAGTCCCTGAGCCTGGTGGTATGTGTGCTCTGTATCTCCCACTCGATGGGAGGGGGAGAGAGAGAGTGTCAGTGGGTGGGAGGGGTCCTTGATTATGCTGAGTTCGGGTAAGGGTTAGGGATATCTACCTGGAGAGGTAGCCCCCTGCAATGGCACACAACATCTCAGCTTCAGCCCAATCCCTTGCTCTGCTTGCCCCACCCGGGACAGCTACCTTCCTGAATTCCCTGCTGCACTGTTGTTGCACATTTATGGGAACAGACTGTGACATTCTGGTGGGGAGGCGAGCTGAGAGGTGGGGAACGGGTAAGCAGATCGTAGAGCACAGAATCAGGCACTGTGGCCCACCTAATCCAAGCCACGCTGTTATTCTGCCTTGTCACCTGGATCCTAGCCCTCCATACCCCTCCCATCCATGTACTTAACCAAACTTCTCTTCAATGTTGAAATCGAACCTGTATCCACTACTTCTGCTAGTAGCTCATTCCACACTATCAGCACACTTTGAGTGAAGAGGTTCTGCTTATACGAGGGGTGATTGATAAGTTCATGGCCTAGGGCAGAAGTCAATTTTAGAAAACCTAGCACATTTATTTTTCCAACATTTACAAACTTGCGATTGTGGAGCATATGGATCCCTTCTTTGTACAAGTCAGTGTCTTGGACCTCCAGAATGGTCCACAGTACGGGTGATTGATAAGTTTGTGGCCTAAGGTAGAACTGAGTTTCACAGTTGAACTCTACATGCATGTAACGAGAGCTGCATAACTCATCTCCTTAGGCCATGAACTTATCAATCACCCTGCTTTGGACCACCTGGAGGTCCAAGATGCTCTCGTTACACGTACATGCAGGTCAACTCTTTGAGTGATAATGCAGAAATTTGAAGTTAATAACATCTCCTTCTACCTTGGGCCATAAACTTATCAATCACCCCTACTGTGAACCACTTCCACAAAGAAGGGATCCGTATGCTCCATGACCACTGGACTAAGTGTGTAAATGTAGGAGGGGACTATGTTGAAAAATAAATGTGCTAGGTTTTCTAAAATTGACTCCTTCTACCATAAGCCACAAACTTATCAATCACCCCTCATATATTTCAGCTTTTACTGTTAATCTATTTCTAGTCTCACCCAACCTCAATGGAAAAAATCCTGCTTATATTTACCCCATCTACTATATACCCCTTATAATTTCATTCAGATCTCCACATTCTTCAATGCTCCAGGGAATAAAGTCCTAACACATTCAAACTTTCTCTATATCTCAGTTCTTCCTGCCTGAGGTGAAAGAGCAGAGGTCATATTGTCTACCTGGGGTTCGCCTGAAGCAAATGTTCTCCTGATATCCGATCCTCTGAGCCTGGCCTGTCCGTTGGTAACTCCACACCACAGAACACGTTGTCAATGTCAGTGCTTCCTGTATGAGAGCATAGGGAAAGAGGATCTAAATCATGTCTTGATCCACACATCCTATCTTGTCTTCCCGCTACTGAGGTTTTTGTGCAAATTGAGATCTTGGAAAGAGTGAACTAAAGAGTGACGTACAGCAGGACAGGCGGCATCTGTGGAGAAAGAGACACACGAGTACAAAAGAATGGAGCTGGGCTAGGCCACTCAGCCCCTCAAGCCTGTCTGCCATTCAATGCAATCATTGGCTGATCTATGCTAGCCTCAACTCCTGTTCTGTGCCAGTTCCCCATTATCATTAATCTCCTTACAAATAATGTTTCAGGCTCATTTACAACAGTAGCCCAGACCTGAAATATTAACTCTGTTTTCCTCTCCACAGTCACTGCCTGATCCACTGGGTGTTTCCTGTATTGGTTAATTGTAGGTTTCCGGCATCTATATTTTCTTTTCCTTATGGAAAGTTACAGTAGGCCCATTAGAACAGCAGTGTACCAGTTAGCATGATGCTTTACAACGCCAACAACCCTGGTTCAATCCCTGCTGTTGTAAGGAGTTTGTACGTTCTGCCTGTGATCATGTGGGTTTCGTCCCACATTCCCAAGATGGATGTGTTAGGGTTAGTGAGTTGTGGTTATGCTACGTTGACCGCAAGAAGTGTGGCACACTTACGGGCTGCCCCCAACTCATCTACAGACTGTTTTACTTATAGATACAAACGGCGCATTCCACTATGTACTTTGATGTACAAGTGATGAATCTTTCTCTTTAGAAACAGATTTCCCATTTACAATAGAACAAGTTTGGGAAGAGGAGAATTATTTTCTCAAGTTATTGTAGGAACATGGGTAAAATAGTCGAACATGGGAACTGCTGATCATTGACATGGAAACACCAATGCCCAAGAATGGAAAAGCCTACTGAAGTTTACAGTAGTGGATACAGCTCAGTCCATCAGAGGCAAAGTCCTCCACGCCACTGAACACACTATATGGAACACTGCCAGAGGAAAACAGCACCCATCATAAACAGCCCCCACCATCCAGGCTGCACTCTCTTCTTGCTACTATCATTCGGCAGGAGCCTGAAGTCCCACACCACCAGCTTCCAGAATAGTTATTACCCCACACCCATCAGCTTCCTGAAATGGTGTGGATAACTTCATTTGCCTCAATACTTAACTTATTCCTCAGACTACGAGCTCACTTTCAAGGACTCATACAATTCATGTTAGTATTTTTCATTGTACAGTTTGTTTTCTTTCGCACTTTGGTTATTTATCAGTCTTTGTGCATATCTAGCTTTAACAAATTCTGTTGTATTTCTTTATTTTCCTGTGAATGCCTGCGAGAAAATGAATCTCAAGACATATCTGGCGACATATGCGTATTTGATAATAAATTGACTTTGACCTGTAATTTGGGGAGCTGCTGCTGGTGAGGTGCACTGTGGCTTCAAGATGGTGCTATGGTTGCCAGGAATACGCTTGGCATTCATCATCAAGGATCCCACCAATCTGGTCATGCCCTCTTCTTGTCTTTACTGTCGGGCAGGACGTACAGAAGCCTGAAGTCCCACACCACCAGGAACTGTTGTAATTCTGCAACTGTCAGGTTCTTCGACCGACCTGCACAACCCGAACCCTACCTAAGTTGCGGAAAACTACGGAGCACCTCTTGCACTACCAGGGACTTGTGTCTGGTTATTATCTGCACTAATGTCTGGTTTTGCACACTCCTTTTGTTCTCCGTCTTGTTGATTCTGGCATAACCTGTGTGCTATGCATTGTCTGTACTCTGTGCTGCTGCAAGCAAGTTCGTTTTTACTGAGTTGGCAGCTTCTGGTGAGGGGAATGAAGTCAACGCTTTGAGCTGAGCCCCCTCATCAGGACTGAAAAAGAAGGGGGCAGAAGCAAGAATAAGAATTTGAGGAGGGGCAAGTAGTACAAGCCGGCAGGTGGAAGATGAAACGAGAAGGGGAAGGTGGGATGATGTGAGATGAAAGAGAGAAAGGACAAAGGAGGAATCCCCCTCACATGCTCTTACCTATCACTTTATTCTGATGAAGGCTCTCAGTTGGAAATGTCGACGGTTTACTCCTCTCCATAGATGCTGCCTGACCCACTGAGTTTCTCAAGCAATTTGCCTATGTTGCTCAAGATATCCAGCATCTGCAGAATCTCCTGCATAAGTTTTTCACTCTACCTGTACCTCACTGTACTTGTCCAGAAGACTCCAACATCTAGCCAACCATTGAAATCGGGCTAACTGACCTATAATTTGTCATATGAAGAGTGTTTGATGGTTCTGAGCCTGTACTTACTGGAATTCAGAAGAATGAGGGGTGACCTCATTGAAACCTATTGAATGGTGAAAGGTCTTGATAGAGTGGATGTGGAGAGGATGTTTCCTGTGGTTGGGGAGCCCAAGACCAGAGGACACAACCTCAGAATAGAGGGGTCACCTTTTAGAAAAGAGATAAGGAGGAATTTCTTTAGCTAGAGAATGGTGAATCTGTGGAATTTGTTGTCACCGGCAGCAGCAGAGGCCAAGTCATTGGGTATACCTAAGGCAAAGGTTGCTAAGATTCTTGATTAGTCAGGGCATGAAAGGATACGGGGAGAAGGCAGATTGGAGCTGAGAGGGAAATGGATCAATCATGATAAAATGGTGGAGCAGACTCCATGGACCAAATGTCCTAATTCTGCTTCTTATGATCTCATCAATTCTTGTCTATTGTCTCCCTCCATTCTTAAAGAGAATCCTCCAAAACCTCCACTCCTCCAAAACCATTCCAGAATCAAGAGATTCTTGAAAGATCACTACTAATGCCTCCAGAATCTCTTCTGCTACCAATTTCAGAACCCTGGTGTGTAGTCCATCTGGTCCAGATGACTCATCTACCTTCAGACCTTTCAGATTCCCAAGCACCTTCTCCTTAGTGATAGTGACTACGCTTACTTCTGCCCTCTGACGCACTTAAGCTTTTCTGTTTTTATTGAACAGTAAGTATACTGCACTTACTGTATTCCTTACCCAGGATCTGCTCAACATTCATATCAGATGGGTTAAAAGCTCCTGGTACAGAGCAAAGAGCAGCCTCTCTCTGTCCGCGGCTCCCTGCAGCTGCAGCTGGTCAAGCAACTCGGAGTCAGTGTTGGCCAGTGATCCCAAACTCTGCAGGAAGAAACCAGATCACAATCTGCCCTTCCCATCCCACATATTTGCAGGCATCAGCCTGGTGTTTCAGTTAGCATGACACTATTACAGCACCAACAATTCAAGTTCAATTCCTGTTGCAGTTCTAAGGACTTTCTACATTCTGCTGTAACTGTGTGGGTTTCCTCTGGGTGCTCCAGCCTCCTTCCTCATTCTAAAGACATACAGATTTGGGTTAGTAAGTTGTGACATGCTATGTTGGTACCAGAAACACGGCAACACTTGCCCCAGCATAATCCTCGGACTGTGTCTACTTGAAGCAAATGGCACATTTCACTGTATGTTTTGATATAAATATGATAAATAAAGCTAGATCATCCCACATTCTCCTATTCTACAGTGATGTAGTAGTTACTGTAACACAACACCAGTAATTAGGGTTCAATTCAATTACA
Source organism: Hypanus sabinus (assembly GCF_030144855.1). Classification (NCBI taxonomy): domain Eukaryota; kingdom Metazoa; phylum Chordata; class Chondrichthyes; order Myliobatiformes; family Dasyatidae; genus Hypanus; species Hypanus sabinus. Next base: position 182,248,159 of record NC_082707.1, read on the forward strand.
GCCACCATCTGTATGTTCTCCTTGTGACCATATAGGCTTCCTTTGTCGATAATGTTTGGCTCCCCTGACTGAGAACTTTTAAGCCTTGTTTACCATTTTTCTCCAATAACAATGTTAACTCTAGCTCTAATCTCATCTCCCAATGATAAACAGAATAACATTAGAACAAGCTCTTGCTCATGACTCCTTGCCTGTCCATGCCAGTCCACTATGCTTTAATTCAGCATACCAATGTTGTAACATGATTCATCTTAACATCTCAACAGTGTTCTGAACATCCAATTTAAAATACACTAGATCAGGGGTTCCCAAGATTCTTTATGCCTTGGACCATGACCATTAACTGAAGGATCTGTGGACCCCAGCTTGGAAACCTCTGCACCAGATTAAAGTGGACTCCCCAAGTGTTGACAAAATATTAAGTCTGAGTCAAATTCAGTTAAGAGTATTTGCAACCTAAACAAGAGATGAGTTTACAAAGTTTATAATGGAATGACTCAAAGGATTAAGGTTTGAATCTTTCTTTTACATTTTGAGAGTTTATTTACTGCAGATAATCATATTTGATCTCATTGGTTTGGGGGACGCTGGGTGCCACCAGAATATGGGAGGACAATGATTTTCCCTTGAGGAGTTATTATCCAGTCACTGAATCCCCCTGCTCCCGTACAGGAAGTCAGTCAATAGGCAATCTAAAGATTGTCAAATGTATATCAAAACTTACAGTCAAATATGTTATTTGCATTGACTAACTCTGTCCAAGGATGTGCTGGGGATACCCCACAGATGTCACCATGCTTCCATCACCAACTCAACATGCTCACAACTTATTAACCCTAATCTGTACATCATTAGAATGTAACTGCAGCACTCCGAGGAAACCCAAGTGGTCACGGGAAGAATGTAGGAACTCTTTGCAGATAGCGGCAGGAATTGAACCCCAAGCACTTATGTTGTAAAGCATTACACTAGCCACTGTTGTGTGCCATCTTTAACAGCATTGGCCACCATCCCCAATCCACTAATCTTCTACTTACAGCTCACCATCTGCCTGTATTTTGTGCCATCTATAAATCTGGAATTTGTACCCTGTAAATTAAGATATATCATGAAGGCTGGGCAGATGAAATTAGATCTTACAAGTATGAGGTGATCATTTCTGGTAAATCATATACGAGGTCTTGGTTTAAGCTTCAAGTCCATTGTTCCCAGAAGGTGGTGGCACAGGTAGTCATGATGGAGGCATGTTTGCCTCTATAGGCCAAGGCATTGAATAAGAGGTGGAATACTTTGTTGCTACTTTACAAGACACTGCTTAGGCCACACTCTGGTCAACACACTATTGGAAGGTTGTGCTGGATGGGGTGAAGAGCACATTCGTCATGATGTTGCCTGGAGAACCTTATTTCTGGGAAGGGATTGGATAGGCTGCGTTCAACTTTCCTGAAGGCTGACAGATGAACACCAATGCCCTTGAACAAAAGAAGGTCCTACAAAAAGTCATGGATATGGCCCAGTCCATCAAGGGCAAAGCCCCCCCCCCCCACCACTGAGCACATCTACACAGAGCGTAGTCGCAGGAAATCAGCATCCATAATTTGGGACACCTACCACCCAGGTCATAAGTTCTTCTCACTGCTGCCATCAGGAAAAAGGTACAGGAGCCTCAGGACCCACACCAGCAGGTTCAGAAACAGTTATTACCCTTCAACTGTCAAGCTTTTGAACCAAAGGGGATAACTTCACTTGCCCCATCACTGAAATGTTTCCACAACCTATGGACTCACTTTCAAAGACTCTTCATCCCATCTTCTCGATATGTATTGCTTTTTTTTTTCTTTTTGTAGTTGCTCAATTTGTTGTCTTTGCATACTGGTTGTCTATCCTGACAGTACGATCTTTCATTTATTCTCTTATGGTAGTTTGATTTACTGAGTATGCCCACAAAAAGATGAACCTCAGGGTTATATATGGCCACATATATGTACTTTGATAATAAATTTATTTTGAACTTTGAATTTTGATATGATGCAGGAATATAGAGCAGTGAAACAAAATATTTTCCCATGATGGGGGATCAAAAATAAAGGGTTCAAGGTATTAAGGAAGATTTTTAAAGTTGATATCTGGAACTTGCTGTCAGAGGTGATGCTGAAGAAAGTGCAGGAGAGATTTCCAAGGCTGTTGCCAGCACTTGAAAGACTGAATTTTAGGGAGAGGAGGGACAGGCCAGAACTTTATTTCTTGGAGTGTAACAGACTGTGGGGTAATGTTATAGAGGGGCATAGATAGGCTGAATCAGAATCAGAATTATTATTACCAGCATTCGTCATGGAAGTTGTCAACTTAGTGGCAGCGATACAATGCAATACATGATAATATAGAAAGAAAAGTAAATCAATTACAGTAAGTACATATATGTATAATAAATAGATTTAAAACAATGCAAAAACTGAAATAATGCATTAAAAAAAAAGTGAGGTAGTGTTCATGGAATCCATTTAGGAATCAGATGGCAGAGGGGAAGAAGCTGCTCCTGAATCGCTGTGAGTGTGCCTTCAGGCTTCTGTATCTCCTACCTGATGGTAACAGCGAGAAAAGGGCATGAAAGGCAAGTCTTGGGTGATGGGGGTCCTTCATAATGGACGTTGCCTTTCTGAGCCACCTCTCCTTGTAGATGTCCTGGGTACTACGCAGGCTAGTACCCAAGATGGAGCTAACTTTACAACTTTCTGTAGCTTCTTTTGATCCCGTGCTGTAGCCCCCCCCCCACATCCCTCCTCCCATAACACCCTATCAGAATGCTCTCCACCGTACATCTATAGAAGTCCTCAAGTATTTTAGTTGATAAACCAAATCTCTTCAAATTCCTAATGAAATATAGCTGCTGTCTTGCCTTCTTTATAACTGCATCATTACGTTGGGACCAGATTCGATCCTCAGAGATCTTGGCACCCAGGAACTTGAAATTCTTCACTCTCTCCACTTCTGATCCCTCTATGAGGATTGATTCTTGCTCCCCTGCCTTATCCTTCCAGAAGTCCACAACCAGCTCTTTCCTCTTACTGACATCGAGTGCAATATTGTTGCTGCAACACCACTCCACTAGCTGGTATATCTTGCTCCTGTACGCCCTCTCATCTCCATCTGCGATTCTACCACCAATGATTGTATCAGCAAGTTTATAGATGGTATTTGAGCTATACCTAGCCACACAGTCATGAGTTTAGAGACAGAGTAGAACAGAGGGCTAAGCACACATCCCTGAGGTGTGCCAGTGTTGATTGTCAGTGAGGAGGAGATGTTATCACCAATCTGCACAGATTGTAGTCTTCCGGTTAGGAAGCTGAGGGTTCAATTGCAGAGGGAGGTGCAGAGGGCCAGGTTCTGTAGCTTATTCATCATGACTGTGGGAATGATTATGTTAAATGCTGAGCCATAGTCAACGAACAGCATCCTGACATAAGTGTTTGTATTGTCTTGATGATCTAAGGCCATGTGAAGAGCCATTGAGATTGCGTCTGTGCTAGACCTATTATGGCAACAGGCAAAATGCAGTGGATCCAGGTCCTCGCTGAGTTAGGAGTTGATTCTGGCCATGACCAACCTCTCAAAGCATTTCATCACTGTAGATGTGAGTGCTACTTAATGATAGTCATTAAGGCAGCTCACACGACTCTTTTTAGGCACTGGTTTAATTACTACCTTTTTGACGCAGGTGGGAGCTTCCGACTGTAGCAGTGAGAGATTGAAAATGGTCCTTGAGTGCTGCTGCCAGTTGGTTGGCACAATTTTTCAGAGCTTACCAGGTATTCCATCGAGGCCCGCCGCCTTGTGAGAGTTCACCCTCCTTAACAGCAGTCTGACATCAGGGCATAGAAGGCATTGAGCTCATCTGCTAGTGAAGTATTTCTGCCATTCACGCTATTGGGTTTCACGTTGTAGGAAGTAATGTCTTGCAACCGTGGATCCGATGTCACCCCCAATCTCACTTGGAATTGTCTCTTTGTGCTTGAAATAGCCCTCCACAAGTCATACCTGGTTTGCTTCTGCAAACCTGGGTCACCAGACCTAAATGCCACAGATCAACCCTCAGCAGACTATGTACCTCCTGTTTCATCCACGGTTTTTGGTTTGGGAAGGTTTTCATAAGCATACACTCATCCACGCAGGTTCTAATGAATGACTGCAGCATACTCATGCAGATGAATGCAGTCTAGTCCATTGATTCAAAGCAGTCCTGTAAGTGCTCCTGTGCTTCCCTTGTCCATAAGACATAGGAGCAGAATTAGGCCATTTGGCCTATCAAATCTGCTCCTTTTATCCCCTCCTCAGCCCCACTCCCCGTAACCTTTGATGCCACGTCCAATCAAGAACCTACCAAGCTCTGCCTTAAATACACCCAACAACCTGGCCTCCACGGCAGTCTGTGGTAATAAATTCACCACCCTCTAGCTAAAGAAATCTCTCAGCATCTGTTTTAAATGGACGTCCCTCTATCTCGAGGCTGTGCCCTCTTGTTCTTGACTCTCCCACCGTGGGAAACATCCTTTCCACATCTACTCTGTCTAGGCCTTTCAACATTCGGAATGTTTCAATGAGATTCTCCCCCTCATCCTTCTGAATTCTAGTGAGTACAGACCCAGAGCTATCAAATGTTCCTTGTACGATAACCCTTTCATTCCCAGAATCATCCTTGTGAAGCTCCACTGAAACCTCTCCAATGCCAGCACATCTTTTCTTAGATGAGGAGCCCAATACTGTATACAATACTCAAGGTGGGGCCTCAGCAGTGTCCTATAAAGCCTTAACATCACGTTCCCACTCTTAAATTCTAGACCTCTTGAAATGAATGCTAACATGGCATTTGCCTTCCTCACCATCAACTCTACCCATGAGTTAACCTTTAGGGTGTTCTGTACAAGGAGTCCCAAGACCCTTTGTATCACAGATTTTTGGATTTTTTTCCCATTTAGAAAATCGTCTGCATATTTATTTAAAACCATAAGACTATAAGATATAGGAGCAGAAGTAGGCCATTTGGCCCATCAAGTCTGCTTCACCATTCAATCATGGGCTGATCCAATTCTTCCAGTCATCCACACTCCTCTACCTTCTCCCCATACCCTTTGATGGCCTGGCTAATCAAGAACCTATCTATCTCTGCCTTAAATGCACCCAATGACTTGGCCTCCACAGCTGCTTTTAGCAATAAATTCCACAGATTTACCACTCTCAGACTAAAGTAATCTCTCCACATCTCTGTTCTAAATGGACGTCCTTCAATACTGAAGTTGTGCCTTCTTGTCCTAGACTCCCCTACCATGGGAAATAACTTTGCCATATCTAATCTGTTCAGGCCTTTTAACATTGGGAATGTTTCTATGAGATCCCCCCTCATTCTCCTGAACTCCAGGGAATACAGCCCAAGAGCTGCCAGATGTTCCTCATACGGTAACCCTTTCGTTCCTGGAATCATTCTCATGAATCTTCTCTGAACCCTCTCCAATGTCAGTATATCCTTTCTAAAATAAGGAGCCCAAAACTGCACACAATGCTCCGTGTGGTCTCACAAGTGCCTTATAGAGCCTCAGCATGACATCCCTGCTCTTACATTCTATACCTCTAGAAATGAATGCCAACATTGGATTCGCCTTCTTCACTATCGACTCAACCCGGAGGTTAACCTTTAGGGTATCCCGCACAATGACTCCCAAGCCCCTTTGTATCTCTGCATTTTGAATTCTCTCCCCATCTAAATAATAATCTGCCTGTTTATTTCTTCCACCAAAGTGCCTGACCATACGCTTTCCAACATTGTATTTCATTAGCCATTTTCTTGCCCTTTTCCTAATTTGTCTAAGTCCTTCTGCAGCCTGTTTCTTCAACACTACCTGCCCCTCCACCAATCTCCACATCAGCAAACTTGGCAACAAAGCCATTTATTCCATCATCTAAATCATTTATATACAGCATAAAAAGATTTCCCAACACTGACCTCTGTAGAACACCACTAGTCACTGGCAGCCAACCAGAAGAGGATCTTTTTATTCCTACTTGCTGCCTCCTACCAATCAACCACTACTCTAAGCAAGCCAGTAACTTTCCTGTAATACCATGGGCTCTTAACTTGATAAGCAACCTCATGTATGGTACCCTGTCTGAGAGTCCAAATATACAACATCCACAACAACACACAGAAAATGCTGGTGGAACTCAGCAGGCCAGGCAGCATCTAAAGGGAGAAGCACTGTCGACGTTTCGGGCCGAGACCCTTCGTCAGGACTAACTGAAAGGAAAGATAGTAAGAGATTAGAAAGTAGTGGGGGGAGGGGGAAATGTGAAATGATAGGAGAAAACCGGAGGGGGTGGGATGAAGCTAAGAGCTGGAAAGGTGATTGGCGAAAGTGATACAGAGCTGGAGAAGGGGAAGGATCATGGGACGGGAGGCCTCGGGAGAAAGAAAGGGGGAGGGGGGAGCACCAGAAGGAGATGGAGAACAGGCAGACTGATGGGCAGAGAGAGAGAGAGAAAAAAAACAAACAACTAAATATGTCAGGGATGGGGTAAGAATTGGAGGAGGGGCATTAACGGAAGTTAGAGAAGTCAATGTTCATGCCATCAGGTTGCAGGCTACCCAGCCGGTATATAAGGTGTTGTTCCTCCAACCTGAGTGGATTCATTTAGACAGTAGAGGAGGCCATGGATGGAAATATCAGAATGGGAATGGAACGTGGAATTACAATGTGTGGCCACTGGGAGATCCTGCTTTTTCTGGCGGACCGAGCGTAGGTGTTCCACGAAACGGTCTCCCAGTCTGTGTCGGGTCTCACCAATATATAGAAGGCCACACTGGGAGCACCGGACACAGTATACCACACCAGCCGACTCACAGGTGAAGTGTCGCCTCACCTGGAAGGACTGTCTGGGGCCCTGAATGGTGGTGAGCGAGGAAGTGTAAGGGCAGGTGTAGCACTTGTTCTGCTTACAAGAATAAGTGCCAGGAGGGAGATCAGTGGGAAGGGATGGGGAGGACGAGTGGACAAGGGAGTCACGTAGGGAGTGATCCCTGCGGAAAGCAGAAAGGGGGGGGGAGGGAAAGATGTGCTTGGTAGTGGGATCCCGTTGGAGGTGGCGGAAGTTACGGAGAATAATACATTGGACCTGGAGGCTGGTGGGGTGGTAGGTGAGGACAAGGATAACCCTATCCCGAATGGTGTGGCGGGCGGATGGGGTGAGGGCAGATGTGAGGGAAATGGGAGAGAAGCATTTGAGAGCAGAGTTGATGGTGGAAGAAGGGAAGCCCCTTTGTTTAAAAAAGGAAGACATCTCCTTGGTCCTGGAATGAAAAGCCTCATCCTGAGAGCAGATGCAACAGAGATGGAGGAATTGTGAGAAGGGGATAGCATTTTTGCAAGAGACAGGGTGGGAAGAGGAATAGTCCAGGTGGCTGTGAGAGTCTGTAGGCTTATAGTAGATATCAGTAGATAGGCCGTCTCCAGAGATGGAGACAGAAAGATCAAGAAAGGGGAGGGAGGTGTCGGAAGTGGACCTGGTAAATCTGAGGGCAGGGTGAAAGTTGGAGGCAAAGTTAATGAAGTCAACAAGCTCAGCATACGTGCAGGAGGTAGCGCCAATGCAGTCGTTGGTGTAGCGAAGGAAAAGAGGGGGACAGATACCCGTATAGGCTTGGAACATGGATTGTTCCACAAAGCCAACAAAAAGGCAGTCATAGCTGGGACCCATACAGGTGCCTATGGCTGCACCTTTGGTTTGGAGGAAGTGGGAGGAGCCAAAGGAGAAATTAGTGAGAGTAAGAACTAATTCCACTAGACGGAGGAGAGTGGTGGTAGAGGGGAATTGGTTAGGTCTGGAATCCAAAAAAAATCAAAGAGCTTCAAGACCATCTCGGTGGGGGATGGAGGTATATAGCGACTGGACGTCCATGGTGAAAATAAGGCGGTGGGGGCCAGGGAACTTAAAATCATTGAAAAAATTCAAAGCATGAGAAGTGTCACGAACATAGGTGGGAAGAGATTGAACAAGGGGGGATAAGACAGTGTCAAGGTATGCTGAAATGAGTTCAGTGGGGCAGGAGCAAGCTGAGACAAGAGGTCTACTGGACAGACAGGTTTGTGGATCTTGGGTAGGAGGTAGAAACGGGAAGTGCAGAGTGTGGGAACTATGAGTCTGGTGGCAGTGGATGGGAGATCCTCAGAGCTGATAAGGTTGGTGATTGTATAGGAGACACTGGCCTGGTGCTCCTTAGTGGGGTCATAATCAAGGGGTAAATAAGAGGAGGTATCAGAGAGTTGTCGCTGTGCCTCGGCCAGGTAGAGGTCAGTACGCCAGACAACAACAGCTCCCCCCTTATCAGCGGGTTTTATAGTGAGTTTGGGATTGGTGCGGAGGGAGCGGAGAGCAGAGCGTTCAGAAGGAGTGAGGTTGGAAGTGGAACAGGGTGTGGTGAAGTCGAGACGGTTCATGTCCCGTCGGCAATTAGCAATAAAGAGATCCACAGCTGGCAGAAGACCAGAGCGGGGTGTCCATGAAGAGGAGGAGGGTTGAAGACGGGAGAAGGGGTCATCGGTGGGGGTAGGAGAGTCCTTGTCAAAGAAGTAAGCTTGGAGTCGGAGCCGGCGGAAGAAGAGTTCAGCGTCATGGCGTACGCGGAACTTGCTGAGGTGTGGGCGAAGGGGGACAAAGCTGAGGCCCTTACTGAGGACACAGCGCTCTGCCTCAGAGAGTTGAAGGTCGGAGGGAATGGTAAAGACCCGGCACGGATGAGAGATGGGATCAGAGGGGGGAGGGAGGCTGGTGGTGTCAGTGGAGAGGGAAGGGTTGGGGTGAGAGGAAGATAGAGCCTCTGAGGGCCCAGGAGCTGACGATGGGATCTGAGGGAGAGGGGATTGCAGAGTGGTGGTGGGGGAAGGGGAGACGGGAGTCACAATCGCAGCATGTGAAGACCCGGCCTGGAGTTCAAGGCTGGAGTCGCAGTCGATGGTTGCACAATTGCTCTGAAGCATCCACAGCATCCTCTTTATCTATCCTACGTGTAAATTCCTTAAAGAATTCTTACAGGTTCATCAGGCCAGATTTTCCCTTAAGGAAACCCTGCTCACTTTGTCTTATCTTGACCTGTGTCTCCAAGAACACCATAACCTCATTCTTAACAATTGACTCCAACATCTTTCCAACCACTGAAGTCAGGCTAACTGGTCTATAATTTCCTTTCTGCTGTCTTCCTCCTTTCTTAAAAAGTGGAGTGACATTTGCAATTGTCTAGTCCTCTGACACCAAGCCAGAGCCCAATGATTTTTGAAAGATCATTGTTAATGCCTCTACAATCTCTACCGCTACCTCTTTCAGAAATCTAGGGTCCCTCCAGCACCCAGGGCATGCCCTTTTCTCACTGTCACCTCCAGGTAGGAGGTACAGAAGTCTGAAGGCACACACTCAGCGATTCAGGATTCTTCCCCTCTGCCATCTGATTCCTAAATAGACATTGAACCTGTAAATATTACCTCACTTTATTTATATTATTTCTGTTTTTGCATGGTTTAAATCTATTCAGTATATGTATACTGTAATTGATGTACTTACTTACTTACTTATCTATCTATTTATTTTCTTCTTCTTCTTCTTCTTCTTCTTCTTCTTCTTCTTCTATATTATGTTAACAAATTTCACAACACATGCAGGAGATAATAAACCTGATTCTGAAGTAAACTAAAGCTCATCTGGTCCGGGTGACTTATGCACCCTTAGGTCTTTCAGCTTTTTTATCACTTTCCCCGTAATTATAGCAACTGCACTCACTTCTCTTCCCTCACACCTTTCAACATCTGGCACACTGCTGGTGTCTTCCACAGTGAAGACTGATGCAAAATACTCAATTAGTTCATCTGCCATCTCCTTGTTCCCCATTATTATTTCTCCTGCCTCATTTTCTGGCAATCCTATATCAAAGCTCATCTCTCTTTTATTTTTACATACTTGAAAAAGCTTTAAGAATCCACTTTGATATTATTTGCTAGCTTGCTGTCATATTTCATCTTTTCCCTCCTAGTAATTCTTTTAGTTGCTCTCTGTAGGGTTTTAAAAGCCTTCCAATCCTCTGTCTTCCCATTAACTTTTGCTCTGTTGGATGCCCTTTCTTTTGCCTTTACATTAGCTTCCCTTGTCAGCCACAGTTGTACTATTTTGCCATTTGAGTATTGTTGATCCCATTGCTCAGATCATCTAGAGCTTGTCTGACATTGGCCTGAGGTGGAGCATCCACTGCTACCAAAATGATCGCTGAAATCTCCCGCGGCAGGTAAAATGGCCGGCACTTAACTGCGAGGTATTCCAGGTCTGGTGAGCAGAATTGGGGCATCACTGAGGCATTTGTGCACCAAGAGGAGTTGATTATGAGGAGCACACACCTCCACCTCTGCTATTGAGAGACTCAACAATCCTATCCTGACCGAGTATAGTGAACCCGTCAATCTGAATCGCTGCATCCGGGTTGAGGAACGAGGAACTCAAGGACATAGGTTTAAGGTGAGAGGGAAAAGTTTTAATAGGAACTTGAGGAATAAGTGGTTGTTGTTTTGGGATGAAACCTTTCCTCAAGACTGGAAAGGCAGGGGGAAGAAGCCAGAATGAGTTGGTGAGAGGAGGGTGAGGAATACAAGCTGACAGGTGATAGGGGAGACCAGTTGAGGGAGGGTGGGGAAAGGAATATGAAGCTATAAAAGGTAAAAGGGCAGAAGAAGGCAGGGGTAGGGGTGATGACTGGGATGGATTTGTTTTTGGAAATGCTTCTAAAACATTCCAACACTCACTGTACCGTGTAAAGGCCCAGGTCCCGCATCCCAGTTACCTGTCACTGATGTGAAGGTAACACAGTAGGGCTAGTGCATCACAGCCCTGGCGACCCGGGTTCAATCCTGAGCTCTCCCTGTGATGGTGTGGGTGCCCCCAGGTTTTTCTTCCACATCCACAAAATTTGTAGATTGGTAAGTAAGTGGCTGCAGTGAACTGATGCAAAAGGGGTGTTTGCAGGGAGGTGGAATTGCTCTGAGGACCAGTATAGACTCAATGGGCCAAATGGCTTCTTGCTGTATCATTAGATAGTATGGAAAAATATATGGAATGGGGAGGCCTTTAGGGTCCCCACAGGTTTTCAGCCGTGTTAATGCAGATTGTGTTCCAGCAGTGTAACACGAGTCTTTTTACCTGTGTCATGATGGACACACGATTGGAAGCCAGAGTCGGTCAGCCATTTGCAAACTTCTTCTGTCGACATCTCCAGTGACACAGACGCTCCTGACATGTGAGTTTCCTGAAAGAGGTGTTTGAACAATGAGAAATGACGAGAGTTAGAAAACTGGTATTTGGTAAATTGGCTTATTGTTGTCCTGCTGTACTAAGGTACAGCAAAGAAACCTGTCCTGCATACCACCCGTACAGTGAGAAACCTGTCCTGCATACCACCCATACAGTGAGAAACCTGTCCTGCATACCACCCAGTGAGAAAACTGTCCTGCATACCACCCATACAGTGAGAAACCTGTCCTGCATACCACACAGTGAGAAACCTGTCCTGCATACCACGCGTACAGTGAGAAACCTGTCCTGCAAACCACCCATACAGTGAGAAACCTGTCCTGCATACCACCCATACAGTGAGAAACCTGTCCTGCATACCACCCGTACAGTGAGAAACCTGTCCTGCAAACCACCCTTACAGTGAGAAACCTGTCCTGCATACCACACAGTGAGAAACCTGTCCTGCATACCACACATACAGTGAGAAACCTATCCTGCATACCACCCATACAGTGAGAAACCTGTCCTGCATACCACCCATACAGTGAGAAACCTGTCCTGCATAACACCCACACAGTGAGAAACCTGTCCTGCATAACACCCACCCAGTGAGAAACCTGTCCTGCATACCACCCACCCAGTGAGAAACCTGTCCTGCATACCACCCGTACAGTGAGAAACCTGTCCTGCATACCACCCACCCAGTGAGAAACCTGTCCTGCATAACACCCACCCAGTGAGAAACCTGTCCTGCATACCACCCACCCAGTGAGAAACCTGTCCTGCATACCACCCATACAGTGAGAAACCTGTCCTGCATAACACCCACACAGTGAGAAACCTGTCCTGCATACCACCCACACAGTGAGAAACCTGTCCTGCATACCACCCAGTGAGAAAACTGTCCTGCATACCACCCATACAGTGAGAAACCTGTCCTGCATACCACCCATACAGTGAGAAACCTGTCCTGCATAACACCCACACAGTGAGAAACCTGTCCTGCATAACACCCACACAGTGAGAAACTTGTCCTGCATACCACCCACCCAGTGAGAAACCTGTCCTGCATACCACCCACCCAGTGAGAAACCTGTCCTGCATACCACCCGTACAGTGAGAAACCTGTCCTGCATACCACCCACCCAGTGAGAAACCTGTCCTGCATACCACCCATACAGTGAGAAACCTGTCCTGCATAACACCCACACAGTGAGAAACTTGTCCTGCATACCACCCACCCAGTGAGAAACCTGTCCTGCATACCACCCACACAGTGAGAAACCTGTCCTGCATACCACCCATACAGTGAGAAATCTGTCCTGCATACCACCCATACAGTGAGAAACCTGTCCTGCATACCACCCATACAGTGAGAAACCTGTCCTGCATACCACCCATACAGTGAGAAACCTGTCCTGCATACCACCCACCCAGTGAGAAACCTGTCCTGCATACCACCCGTACAGTGAGAAACCTGTCCTGCATACCACCCAGTGAGAAACCTGTCCTGCATACCACCCACACAGTGAGAAACCTGTCCTGCATACCACCCACCCAGTGAGAAACCTGTCCTGCATACCACCCACCCAGTGAGAAACCTGTCCTGCATACCACCCACCCAGTGAGAAACCTGTCCTGCATACCACCCGTACAGTGAGAAACCTGTCCTGCATACCACCCAGTGAGAAACCTGTCCTGCATACCACCCACACAGTGAGAAACCTGTCCTGCATACCACCCACCCAGTGAGAAACCTGTCCTGCATACCACCCGTACAGTGAGAAATCTGTCCTGCATACCACCCACACAGTGAGAAACCTGTCCTGCATACCACCCATACAGTGAGAAACCTGTCCTGCATAACACCCACACAGTGAGAAACCTGTCCTGCATAACACCCACACAGTGAGAAACTTGTCCTGCATACCACCCACCCAGTGAGAAACCTGTCCTGCATACCACCCAGTGAGAAACCTGTCCTGCATAACACCCACACAGTGAGAAACCTGTCCTGCATACCACACAGTGAGAAACCTGTCCTGCATAACACCCACACAGTGAGAAACCTGTCCTGCATACCACACAGTGAGAAACCTGTCCTGCATACCACCCATACAGTGAGAAACCTGTCCTGCATAACACCCACCCAGTGAGAAACCTGTCCTGCATACCATCCGTACAGTGAGAAACCTGTCCTGCATACCACCCATACAGTGAGAAACCTGTCCTGCATACCACACAGTGAGAAACCTGTCCTGCATACCACACAGTGAGAAACCTGTCCTGCATACCACACAGTGAGAAACCTGTCCTGCATACCACCCAGTGAGAAATCTGTCCTGCATACCACCCATACAGTGAGAAACCTGTCCTGCATACCACACAGTGAGAAATCTGTCCTGCATACCACCCGTACAGTGAGAAACCTGTCCTGCATACCACCCACCCAGTGAGAAACCTGTCCTGCATACCACACAGTGAGAAATCTGTCCTGCATACCACCCGTACAGTGAGAAACCTGTCCTGCATACCACACAGTGAGAAACCTGTCCTGCATACCACACAGTGAGAAACCTGTCCTGCATACCACACAGTGAGAAACCTGTCCTGCATACCACACAGTGAGAAACCTGTCCTGCATACCACCCAGTGAGAAATCTGTCCTGCATACCACCCATACAGTGAGAAACCTTTCCTGCATACCACACAGTGAGAAATCTGTCCTGCATACCACCCGTACAGTGAGAAACCTGTCCTGCATACCACCCACCCAGTGAGAAACCTGTCCTGCATACCACACAGTGAGAAATCTGTCCTGCATACCACCCGTACAGTGAGAAACCTGTCCTGCATACCACACAGTGAGAAACCTGTCCTGCATACCACACAGTGAGAAACCTGTCCTGCATACCACACAGTGAGAAACCTAGTGGAAATGTGGGAAGCTAAGGAAGTTATTAGAGAATACAGAGCACTTGGGCAGAGAATTGGCAGATGGAGTTCAATGCAAGCACGTGAAGCGATGCTTTGGGAGGTCAAATGCAAGAGGAAAGTATACGGTAATGTCACTGACGTACAGAGGTATCTTGGGGTAAAAGTCCCTAGTTTGCTGAAGGTGGCAGCACAAATCCAGAGGGTGGTGAAGGGTGGCACATTAGTATAGTGATTAGCACATGGCTTTTGCAGAGCCACTGTAAGATCAGGGTTCAATTCCCGCTGCTGTCTGTAAGGAGTTTGCACGTTCTTCCTGTGACTGTGGGTTTCCTCCGGGTGCTCTGACACTCCTCCCACACTCCGTACAGGTTAGAGTTAATGGGCTGCAGGCGTGATGGCACCAGGAGCATGGCCACACTTGCGGGCTGCCCCCACTATGTCTCTACCAATTTGATTTGATGCAAATAGCACAGTTCACTGTAAGCTTTGTATAGGTATACAAGGTCAGGGTGTTGAGTAGAAAAGTCACCAACATCCAGGCAGAATACACTTCATCTACAACCACCCTCTGCTATCTCTGGGCAAGACAAGTCTGAATGCACACAGTCAAGTTTCCCTGAATCTCGTGCATCCTGACTTTCTGAATGAGTCTACCACGGGTTTACTCAAATCCATGTACACAACATCTACTGCTCTACCTTCGTCAAACTGTTTGGTTACTACTTCAAAGAACTGAATCTAGAAATGCTGCAATTAGGAGCAAAAGGAAACAAAGTGCTGGAGGCAGACGGATGTCCCAACACCTTGGTGCACTGTCTTGGCCTGAAGGTTTACCATCCCACTAACTCTTCAAAAATCTTTAATAAAGATTAGTTTTATTTGTCACATGTACGTTAAATTAGGTTGCCTGTATCAGCGACCAACATAGTCCGAGGATGTGCTGGGGCAGCCTGCAAGTGTCACCATGTTCCCAGCACCATCACAGCATGCCTGCAACTTACAAGCCCTAACCCGTAGTCTTCAGAATTTGGGAGGATGCTGGAGCACACTGAGGAAACCCACATGGACATGGGCTACAGTGCTGCCCCAAACAGCTGACACAACTACATTGGGCCAAAGAGATTTCCGCTATACGATCCTTCAAAGGATAATTGCCATGGAGCAGTTAGGTTTGCAATATTCTGTCACACAGAATTCCCTACGACTGCTTTAGCAGAGTCAAGTCTGTCACCTTATCTGCTCCAGCACTGGCATGTCTTTTGCTCAGTTGCTGATCTGACAAGCCTTCTCCAACATCCAGACTCTCATTGCCTGTGAGATAAAGATGTTAAAAAATTCACAAAGGTTATTTAGTACTTTAAGGTCACTGACTTAATACACATTTGCGTGAATGTCACTAAATATGAAAGGCATTTTCCTCTAATTGCAAATTGAATGTCTCCAAAAAAAACTTCTCTGAATTAGGACATCCTCACTGGGAGATCTGCTGATCTTTAAATCTTTATTAGGCACCATGATAGCATAATGGTTAGCGGACCCTATTACAGCTTGGGGCATCAAGAGTTTGGAGTTCAAACCCAGTGACCTCTGTAAGGAGTCTCTGTACGTCGTCCCCGTGGAATGCGTGGGTTTTCTCCAGGTCCTCCAGTTTCCTCCCGAAAACCAAAGACGTACCGGGTAGGTTAACTGGTCATTGAAAATTGTCTTGTGATTAGGTTGTGGGGCTGTACAGCTTGAAGACCCTGAAGGGCCTATTCCCTGTTGTATCTTTAACTAAAAATAAATAAATTAATCTCTTTAAATTTTGGAATGCCAATCTTGAATCAGCATCGAGCAGTTGGACTGAAGATCCCATATCCATGTTGTACGACCATGGCTAGTTAAAATGCACAGGTCATAAATCCAAGAGTGAGTGAAGAGTCATGCCCACAGTGAACAGGGCAAGCAAGGGAGGAAGCAGGTAAGCAGCTCCCCCCATGAAATGTCAAGGTTAGATTAGGTTATCTGTATTTGTCACACGTACATTGAAGCAAACAGTGAAATGCATTGGGTGTGTCAACGACAAACACAGTCCAAGGATGTGCCCGCAAGCACTGCCATGCTTCTGGCACCAACAGAGGGTGCCCACAATTTACCAACCCTAATCCGCATGTCTTTGAAACGTACGAGGAAACTGCAGCACTCTGAGAAAACCCACGTGGTCTTTGGAAGAAAGTACAAACTCCTTCCAGACAGTGGCGGGAATTGAACCCAGATAGGTGACTGCTGGTATTGAGAGGTGTTGCACTAAACACTGTGCTACCACGGTGAGAATTCTCCCCCCACCCACCCCATAATGCAATTGAGATGCCAATTTAACTGGAAAGGAAAGGATGAGCTGGGTAGATCTTGGAGAGAAATAGTTTTGAAAAATTCCCAATCATTGGAAGAGACACAGATCAGCTAAAATTTATTTAAAGAACAGAACAGACTTGAAGGGCTGAATGGCCTACTTCCCCAATTTCGACTCTTTCCTCTTCCTGCCACACGCCCCCATATCTTACACCCACTGGTTAAGTTTACAGAGTGATACAATTTGACCTAGAAATGGGAGCTCTCGCCTTTCTGTTTGGGAAAACATGATTTTGAGAGCTGCAAAAATGTGATGTGGTACCGAATTTTTGGGCGTTATTTTATGACAAACATAGTTCTTTTCATATTCTTCTTTCTGCTTGGAAGAGGATGATTCAGCCTGTCGAGTCTGTTGTCTCTTATCAGTTCCGACACCCACTGTAAACTATTCCCTCCACACATTCCCATCAATTCAACTCCAGATTCTACTCCTCACCTATGCACCTGGGTTACTGACCCACATGTCCTTGGGATGTGAGAGGAAACTGGACGATCTGGGCAGAACTCTTTAATAGACACATGCATGAAGGAAAAATGGGAGGAAGGTTTAGACTGAAGGTGGAGTAGGTCAGAATGACATCGTGGGCTAATAGACCCGTACTGTTCTATGTCCCTGAATCCTGATGACGCACTGATTACATTAAAGCTTACCTTTAGTATTATTATTGGGAAGAGTTTCTCATCTCCTTTGAGATGTGTTGAGTCCTGATCGCCTCATTATAGGAAGAATATAGAAGCTTTAGAAAGGGTTCAAAGATTTTCCAGGAAACTGCCTGGATTAGAGATCATGTCTTTTGAAGGATGAGTGAGCTTTTCTCTTTGCAGTGCAAGAGGATGAGAGATCACTTGATAGAGGTGTACAAGATGATAAGAGGTTTTGATCGAATGGACAGCCAGAGACTTTTTTCAAGGGCTGGGATGGCTAATACAAAAGGAATAATTGTAAGCTGATTGTTAGAAAGTATAGGGAGGGATGTCAGAGGCAAGTTTTTTTTGCTTATAGAGTTGTAAGTACGCAGAACATGCTTACAGGGGTGGTGGTAGAGGCAGATACATTAAGGGCATTTAAGAGGTGTAGACGGGCATATGGATGAAAGAGAAATGGGGGCTGTGTGTGAAGGAAGCTGTAGACTGATCGCAAAGTAGGTTAAGTCATGGGCTAAAAAGCCTGGACCACACTGCATGATTCTCTGTTCACCAAGCAGAAACCCCACAGAGAAAACGTGCAAACTCCTCACAGACAGCACCAAAGGTTAGGATCAAACCCAGAACTCTACAGCCACTGTGTCACTTCTTTCACAAGCACCTCCGGCTCATTCTCGACATCACATCAACAACAGTACTTGCAAATTATTTACCTCTAGTCTGTCCAGGACAATAGAGTTATTGCAAATGAAATCTGGAAGGGCTGGAAAAGGAGCTGGTAATTTCACTCCCAGCCATGCGGAATTGCAAGGCATCCTTCGCGCACGAACTAAAAGTGAAAATTTACAAATGGCACGGGCTGGGAATCTGAAACAAAGCCAGCTAACGACAGAAATACTTGACAAGGCAGGCAGTATCTCCAGAGAGAGAGAAACAGCTGACATTTAGAGTAGCATGCACAAAATGGTAGAGGAATTCTGCATCTACAGAGGTGAATAAACTGTTAACATTTTGGACCAAGATCCCTCATCAGGATCTGCGTGGCCTGCTGAGTTCCTCCAGCATCTTGTGCTTGCTGCTCAAGATTTCCAGCATCTGCAGAATCTCTTGTGCTAATGACTGAACATCAATCTGACAGAAACGAACTTAATTATAGGTTGCAGGGAAATAATGTGCAATGCAGAATGTCGGGGATGTCCCAGTTGCAATCAAAATATAGTGGTATATACAGTGGTGCGACCAGTCGAGCTGCAGCCTCAAGTCTCCAAGGCTTTGATCCAGTGCTGTTTGTATGAACTTTACAAGTTCTCATGGTTGAGGCAGGTAGATTAACAATATTTAAAAGGTATTGGGACCGGTATATGAATTGAAAAGGTCCAGTGAGACACAGACCAAATGCTGTCATAGAATTATACAGGATGTAAACAGGCCCTTCGGCCCATCTCGCCTGTGCCAACCATAGATAGCATCAGCTGGTCAGCATTATGCAGATGGGCCAAATGTCCTGTTTTCGTGCACTAAGACCCAGTGGAACCCATAGTCATCCTCTGCCCACAAGCCTGGCTCTTCCCTTAGACGTACCGAGCGCCAGTATCTGCCCGCCGCTGCCCTGCGAGCCGGATATCCTCGGGGACATCTCGGCCCCTCCAGGTATCTGGACTGCCTCTCCCAGAGCACTCACTCCTTGCTGGGGCTCTGTCTTCTTCTGTCCGCTGACCATCGCATCCTGAGTCCCAGCGCCCCGCTCCGGAACCACGCTCCCGACTGCCCAGCCCTGGGCAGGCGATGCTCGAGTGCCAGACCCGGGGGTCCCGGTCTGGACCGTGCCGGCCCAGCCAGTGACGTCTACAGGCTCAGCGGCCTCCGCGTCGCCGTGCCCCTCTTGCCGCTGCGCCGGGCTGGTTTCACGGGCCGGTTGCCCCGGAGACCTGCAGGGGCCGCCCGGTGGTTGTTGCCTCAGGGAGCGGTCGCTGTCACGCGCCGGTTGCCCCGGAGACTGAACACAACCACAAGCGGGTTGCTCCGGAGACCGGCTGCAGCCAGTCAAGCGACCCTGGGGCGGTTGCCCCGGAGATCGACGGGTGCCAACCACGCGGCCCGGCGCCGGGTGGGGATCTACCCGCTTGTCGCCCACCGTGACGGTGATGCCGGGCTGGCCCTGTACGTTCCCCTCGGGCCGGCTGTGCCCGCAGTCCCCCGGCCGATCGCAGCTGCAGTAGCGGATGGTCTGCACGTAGCTGTTGAGGCCGTTGCGCGGGCCCGGCTCCCCCGCCTCGCCTGAGGAGGAGGAGAAGCTCGAGATGGAGGAGGCACAGGATGGCAGCCCGTCGACCCGGTGGTAGAGGTCGTGGAAAGACGACGGGTCCTCTGCGGGGCCGTGCTGCCCGGCAGCCGGCTGCGCACACAGCCACTCGATGACATAGGAGGCGGAGGAGCTCTCCATGGTGGGGGGCAGCAGAGGGAGTTGGCTCTCCTCCCCAGCCGATGGGTTCTTCTTCTTCCTCCTCGCCTTCTTCTCTTCCCCTTCGCTCTTGGCTTTCAGCATACAGTCCCCTGAGGCAGGCTCGCCGGCTTTGTGATCCTCCTCTCCTGACGCCAAGACGTTGGAAGCTGAGGGGGGCAAGACCAGGTCATGTCATCTTCAGGCTTATTATCTTAACTCTATCTGCCACTTCCCAGCCCAGCTCTGAATCTTATGTAATGTAGAACAACCTTCTACACTGTCTGCCTCAGCAAACTCGGGGTTCAATTCCCACTGCTGTCTGTACGGAGTTTGTACGTTCTTCCCCTGACCACATGGGTTTCCTCCGGGAGCTCCAGCTTCCTCCACAATCCAAAGGTGTACGGATTAGTGTCAGGAAGTTGTGGGCATGCTACATGGTGACACGTTAATGTAAACAACTCATTTTACTTAATGTTTCAATGTATATGTTACAAGTAAAGCTAATCCACAGCTCCAGCAATCTGTGTAAATGCCTAATGATACCAAAGGTTGCCCCTTTTTAGAAACTAGAGCCACCCACAGATTCATAGCCTATATACCAAGTTTAGTTTTACTATGGAGCCGGAACAGAGGAGATTAACAAGAAAGTTACCTGCGTAGGAAGGCTTCAGTTATAAGGAAAGACTAGATAGGCTCCCCCACATCTTAACTCAATCTTACAGTAGCACCATTGAGCACACCCTGACAGGCTGAATCTCCATCTGGTATGAGAGCAGCCGAGCTCAGACTGGAAATCCTTAAAAAGGACTGGGAGAATGGCTGGGAGGATCATAGGAGTCTCCAGACCATCTATCAGGAACATAATCAGGAGCTCTGTGTACACAGGGCCCTAAGTGTTATCAAGGATTCCTACTATCCATCCAGCAACCTCTTTGACTCTACTGTCAGGCAGAAGACTCTGATGCATGAAAGACAGTCAGGACGGGAGACAACTTCTTCCCTCAGGCTATTAGGCTTCCGAACTCCCTCCTGCATCACATTTGAAGTGTCACCGGATAATTTATTCTGTATCTTACAATATTTAATTTATGCACTTTGCTTTGAATATTTCTACATAATTCATCTGTAGAGTTTATTCTTACTTTCCGAAGTTATTGTGTATTATGTGTGTGTTATGTCTGCTACTGTGCTTTACATCATGGTCCAGAGAAACGTGGTCTTGTTTGATGATGTACATGTATATAGTTAAATGACAATAAACTTGACTTGATTTGACTTGACTTGACTTACTAATCAAGAACCTATCAACCACTGTTTTAAATATACCCATTGGCTTGGCTTGCACAGCCATCTGTGGCAATGAATTCTACAGATTCACCACTCTGGTTAAAGGAATTCCTCCTCATCTCTGTTCTGAAAGGACATCCTTCCATTATGAGGCTGTGTCCTCTGGTTCCTAGACTTTTCCACTATTGGAAACATCCTCCCCACATCCAATCTATTATGACCTTTCAACATTTGGTAAGTTTCAATGAGACAGCCCTCATTTTTCTATATTCCAGCAGGAACAGGCCCAGAGCCACCAGGCACTCCTCATTCATTAACTCTTTCATTCTTGGGATCATTTTTGTAAGCCTCCTCTGGACCCCCATAATCTTTCATCTCCTTGCAAATAAGTTTTCAAGTTGGAGACCCTCTCCTCACTTATAACAGAGTCCTGAAATGTTAACTCTTTCTTTCTCTACAGTCACTGGCTGACCTACTGGGTGCTTCCAACATTGATTTATTACAGGTTTCCCACCTCTGTGCTTCTTTGGCCTTTGGAAAGTGATGAGAGTGCCATTAAAGAAGGATTTCCCTTTTGCAAAGGGAGGAGAAAGATAATTTTTTGAAGTTATTGTAGGTAATCCTGCTGAACATTGTGGGGATGCTATATTGCTGCCAGAACGTGTGGCAACCCTTGAGGACTGTCCCCAACACATCCTTAGGTTGTGTTGGTTGTTTAAAGCAAGTAGAACATAGAAGAATACAGTACAGTAAGAGGCTATTCAGCCTACAATGTTGTGCTGAACCAGCTAGAAAGCAAATCAAAAACGCCCAAACACTAATCCCTCCTACCGACACCATGTCCATAGCCCTACATCTTTCTTACATCCATGTGCTTGTCCAAGTGTCTCTTAAAAGCCTCTACCACCATACCAGGCAGCACATTCCAAAAACTTACCCCTCTCATCCCTCTTGAACCTACCGCCTCTCATTTTTAATGCTTGCCTTCTAGTGTTAGTCATTTCAACTTGGGAAACAGATACTCTGTACTCTCTATCTATGCCTCTCGTTATAATTTTGTAAGCCTCTATCAGATCTCCCCTCGGCCTCCAATACTTCAGAGGAAACACCCCATATTCATCCAGCCTCTCGTGATAGCACATGCCCTCTTAAACCTCGCATCATCCTGGTAAACCTCTCCTGCTCCCTCTCTGCAGCCTCGACACCCTTCCTATAATGGAGTGACTAGAACTGTATGCAATATTCCTGATGTGGCCTACCCAGAGTTTTTTAAAGTTGCAATATAGCCTACTAACTTTTGAACTCCATGCCTTGACTCATAAAAGCAAGCATTCCATAAGCTTTCATAACCACCGTATCAACCTGTGCAGCCATTTTCAAGGAGCCATGAACTTGGGTCCCAAGTTCTCTCTGCTCAGCATTATCTCTGTACTGTCTCCTTACATTTGCCTACCAAAGTGCAACACCTTATATCCATCTGCCACCTCTGTCCATATCTGCAACTGATCTATATTCTTTGTCAGTCTTCTACACTGTCCATAACTCCACCAATCATGGAAACATCCCGCGAATTTACTAACCCACCCGTCTACATTTTCATCCAGGTCATTTATATACATTATAAACAGTAGAGGTCCCAGCACAGATCCCTGTGGAACACTATTAATCACAGACATCCAACTCGAATAAGTCCCTTCAACCACTACCCTTTGTCTTCTAAGTGCAAGCCAGTTCTGAATCCAAACAGACATTTCATCATGGATCCCCTGCATCTCAATCTTCTGGATTAGCCTCCCATGAGCAACATTGTCAAATGCATTACTAAAATCCATGTAGACAACAACCACTGCCCTACTCTCATCAATCTCTCTCGTCACCTTGTCGAAAACCTCAATCAAGTTGGTAAGGCACCACTTGCAATCCACAAAGCCATGCTGGCTCTCCTTAATTAGGCCATGGGCTTCCAAATGCTCAAACATCCTATCCCTAAAAGTTTTCTCCGGCAATTTCCCTACAACTGACATGAGACTCATCAGTCTATAGTTCCCAGGATTTTGCCTTGTTCCTTTCTTAAATAGAAGTACAGCCAATCGCCAGTCCTCTGGGACCTCACCTGAGGACACAGAGATGCTGGTCTGGTCAAGGGCTCAACAATCTCGTCTTTTGCCTCCTTCAATAACTTGGGGCAAATCCCATTGGGCCCTAGGGACTTATCCACCTTTGTACTCACTAGGAAGCCCAACACCTCCTCCTCCTTGACCTCTAAATGTCCTAATGTGTTTGTACGCTCAGCACTTTTCTTTGGTAAATACTGCAGCAAAGTACCTCATCCACATTCTCTGCATCCAAGCAAGTGTTCCCCCCTCTATCCTTGAATGCTCCCACTCTGTCCCAAGTTATACTTTTACTCTATTGTATGTATAGAACACTTTGGGTTTCACCTTAACCCTACTTGCCAAGAACTTTTCATGGTCTTTCCCGTCTTTCCTAATCCCCTTCTTTGGCTCTTTTCTGGCTTCTTTATACTCATGTGCTTCGTTTGATCCCGATTTGTGAAGTTTTACAAACTTTATCTTTTTCTGTTTGACTAAATACATCACCTCCCTGGACACCTAAGGTTCTCTTATCTTGCCATCCCTGCCTTTCCTTCCAACAGGAACATACCTTGCCTGTACTCTGTACAACTGATCTTTAAACAGTCTCCACATGTCTGATACGGACTCGCCAGTGACAAGGTGTTCCCAATTAACCCTTCTTAGTTCCTGTCCAATACCCTCGTAATCTGCCCTACTCCGATTTAAAACTCTCCAACAAGGACCGTTCCAATCTTTATCTATCCCTGTCACTGTTCTCAGCTGGCCAGCCTCATTACCCGACACCAGGTCCAGTACAGCCCCTCCTCTGGTCGGACCATCCATATAATGATTTAAGAAACTTTCCTGGAGATACTTAACACATTCAGCCCCATCTAAATCCCTTACACTAAGAAGGCCCCAGTTTATATTAAAGAAGTTGAAATTCACCGTGACAACAACCCTATTATTTTTACACACTTTGTTAATCTGATTACATATCCGTTCCTCACTGTCCCGGAGGCAATTAGGGGGTCTGTAGTGCAATCTATCAGGAAGGGGGGCCGGATGGACCCAAACGCAGGACGCACTCGGACCGGATCGAGATTACGGACCGGACCGGACTCTGACACAATCCCATCAGTGTGGTTGCACCCTTCCTATTCCTGAGTTCCACCCAAATGGTCTCAGTGTCTGACCCCTCCAATATGCATCTGCAATATTATCCCTGATTAGTAGTGCAACTCCACCCCCTCTTTTACCTCCTCCTTTTTTCCTAAAAATTCAAAACCCTGGTACATTAATCATCCATTCCTGCCTCTCTCTCAACCAAGTTTCAGTAATGGCTACAACATTGTAGTTCTGTGTACTGATCCATGCTCTAAGTTCATCACCTTTACCTATAATACTCCTAGCATTAAAATAGACACACTACAAACTATCCGACTCTCATACCTGTTATTTCAATTTTGCCTTTCAATACTTTCTCATATATTTACCTACTGATCTGATCCTTCCCTTACTGACCTGAGGTTCCGGTTCCCAGACCCTGCAAAACTCTCCCAGGTAGCTCTCTCAGCCACTCATCCATCCATTCCTACCTGCACTAACCCGCGGCACAGGGAGTAATCTGGAGTTTAGGATCTTGGAGGTCCTTCTCTTCGGACCTCTTCCCTAACTCTAAATACTTACTCCGTGGGACATCTTCACCTTTTCTGCCTATGTCATTGGTGCCAATATGCACCATGACCTCTGGCTGTTCCTCCTCCCCCTTGAGAATATCCTGCAGCCGCTCTGATACATCCTGGACCCCAGCACCCTGGAGGCAACACGGCATCCTGGTATCTCTTGTGCGGCATGATGCATTTCACTGTATGTTTCCATGTACATGTGATAACTAAATAAATTAATCTGAATCTGAATAAGATGATGGCTGACCTATGCTGGTCTCAGCTCCTCATCTAGCTCTCCTCATAACCTTCAACTCTTTGATCTTTCAAATATTTAACTTTTCTCTACCTTAAGTATATGTCATTTCAAAGATTCTTGGCCTCTGTTTCTTTTTAAAGCGGCCCCTCGTTTTATAGTTGTGTCCCCCTATTTGTGACATCTGCACAAGTGAAAACAGTTCGACATCTATCCCGATGATCTGGGCTATTTGAATAAGCTCACCCTTCATCCTTCTAAACTCCGAGGGATAGAGCACTCTACCAACAATTCTGGAGTGTCGGCGCCCTGAGAAACACAGAATCAAACTGTGCATAGCAAGGAGCTTGACTGAGGTAGTCTTAATGATGGAGTGGATTCAGAGCTTTCATAAATGCTTTTCTTATGTTCTTTTATCCTCCCACCAACAGGATTGTGATAATGATTGTGACAATCTGTCTGTGTGATTTTGGCAAAGGAATGGATTTTTGCCAGGGAGAGAATAGTTTGCTCTTCTGGAGGCTTCAATGACTATGGAGGGACAGATAGCTCTTGGCTGTAATGAAGCAACTGCACAACACTTTCCCACTCCTCTGAAACCATTCCAGAACACAGTGATTCCTGAAAGATCACGACTAATGCCTGCACAATCTCTTCAGCTACCTCTTTCAGAATCCTGGGGTGTAGTCCACCTGGTCCAGGTGACTTATCTTCCTTCAGACCTTTTAGCTTCCCAAGCACCTCCTTCTTAGTGGTGGCAATTACACTCTTTTTTGCCCCTAAGAACTCTCAAAAGTCTGGCCTCCCTCAGTTCTGCTGTGAAGTCCAGTTGAATATAACCCAACATGAGAGACTGACCTGTGGACATTACTGTTAACTGCCTGTCACTCCGCTATCACTCAGGTGCTTGTTCACACTTAGCTTGGTGTTCTCGCATGCAGCCATTTTGTGTAAATCTCCTCTCTGTGTGACATCGTGAATGCAAACAGTGGACCTTGGCTATGATGTCACAGAAGTTCAACTTTGTGAGGCAAGTGAATGTGGCCTTGCTTCCAGAAATTTGAAGTCAGCCAGGTGAAAACTGAGGCTAATGGCTGTGTGTTCAAATACTCTTAGAGATTAAAGCCCCTTTAATCGGATCACATTATGAAAATGTGTCATGAAAACTCAGAATGACCTTTCTTGGAGAAGCTTAGTCAAACAAATAAGAAAAGTTTACCTTTATTTGTCACATGTACATGAAAACATCAAAACATACCAATGATATACATCGTTTACATCAACGACCAACACAGTCTGAATAAGTGCTGGAATTGAGCCCTGATCACTGATGCTGGTGCTATAAAACATTGATCATAATGCTTTACATGGTGCATGCTGCCCATGCAGGACCCTTCCAGTCCCTTCCCCATAAGGATTTCAACATTGGAACTTTGTGTCTTTGTTTGCCTAGCCAGAGCCAATTCAGAGAAGCAGATCTGACCCCAGTGGCCGAGCCTAGGACCACGTGGCACAGGTTAATGAAATGAGTTGGCCTGAGTCAACTGTCAACATCTTTAAAAGTTTCTGGTAATCGTGTTTGCATAATACATTGGCAAGTGATAAATTGGTTTATTATTGTCATTTGTCCTGAGGCACAGTGAAAAACCTATTTTGAATATCATTCATTCAGATCATTACATCACATCAGTGCCTTGAGGATGTACAAGGGAAGCACAATAACAGACTGCAGAATTAAGTGTTACGCTTACAGAAAAAGTGCAGTGAGGGCAGACAATAAGGCTCAAGGCTACAACGAGGAGATTGTGAGATTAAGAGTCCACCTTATTGTACTGGGGACTGTTAAGTAGTCCTATAAAAGTGGGATAGACGCTGTCCTTGAGCCTGGTGGTACCTGCTTACAGGGTTTTGTATCTTCTTCCTAATCAGAGGCAGGAGAGAGAATGTACTGGGTGCGAGGGGTCGTTGATCATACTGGGCTGTCCCAGCACATCCTCAGAATGTGCTGGTTATTGATGAAAATGACACATTTCACTGTATGTTACAATGTACATGTGACAAATAAATCTAATATTTACCTTGACGCTGAGTGAATTTTGTGTATGAAACACCCTGGTTTCCTTGGTTGCGTAAGTCTAGGGAAGACAACCTTCTCCGGCCACACTAAACTCGAACCCAACCCAAAATGGATTGTATGTATGCTGTGTAATTTGCTACCCTCTTACAAATTAATGCCATTAAGTAACAGACTGCATACAATTAAAGGAATTGTATTTATGAATCTTAACTGAAGGGTTAGTAAAGAATAACAAAAAGAAAAGGGCCCATTCTAATTAAACAGTCAAATGAGCACAAGTTGGATCTCATCTTGAACTTCTCTGTCACTGACACGCTGGGCCCCCAGTCAACGTGAAATCACACACCGCCTTCCGAACGTCGCTCGCAATCCATCTCGAACAAATGGATCTCCCTCCGGATCGTATGTTACGACCAGTTCTTCCCAGTGTCTTCTCTCTTCATCTCCTCTCAAACAAAAGCTCCAAGCCCAACCTTGGTGTCCCTCACCAGAGAAACCTCCCCTTAATCCGACCATCCTAATCGGATGGCACACATTCCTCCTCTCTCTCATCTTCAACAAGAACCCGGACAAGCTGAAAACAGAACAGACAGCTCTTACGGAACTGCCAAACTGAAATACATACAGCATAACAGTAAAAGTATGAACCAGAGCATTACATGTATTTTCCTATTAAGGATATCTGTAAAGACAGAATCCTAGGATAATCTGGAGATAATCTGCATTATTTGTCTCCAAAACGGAATCGGTGGCCAATTGAATTACTTTTAGTGTAAGAACATGGCAAAAGAATCAAGGGGGGGGGGGGTTGGTAGGTCATGTGTGGGAGAAAAGAATTACAGAGTTCAGGGAAGTGGGGATAGAGGGCAATTGGATTATACTTCTAGTAGCTAGCATGGACCAAATGGGCCAAATGGTTTGCAATTTTACAAATGTACTTTGTAAGATTAAGATTAGATTTCAAATTATCTATTTGTCATCAAAACCTACAGTGAAATGCATCATTTCCCTGGAAGGTATTCAGGGTATTCATCTTTAGGCCTGGATGTGTGCATGAGTGTGTGCTTATGAAAGCTTGCTGTAGATTCTCAAACCAAAAGCTGTGGATGAACCAGGAGGTTTGTAGTCTGCTGAGGGGAATATCTGTGGCATTTAAGTCTGGTGCTCCTGGCCTGTATAAGAAAGCCAGGCATGACTTGCGGAGGCTATTTCAAGAGCGAAGAAACAATTTCGAGTGAGGTTGGAGGCGACATCGGATGCACGTCAACTCTGGCAGGGTCTGCAGGACTTTACCTCCTACAGAGAAAAACCCAATCGCATGAAAGACAGCGATATCAACGTCAGATGAGATCAACGTCTTTCATGTTTGCTTTGAAAGGGAGAATAAAACCACAGATATGAGGATCCTGCAGCATCCTATAACCCTGTGATCTCTGTCATGGAGGCCGACGTCAGGCTGTTTATCAAGAGGGTGAACCCTCGCAAGATGGCAGGACCCAATGGCGTACCTGGTAAGGCTCTGAAAACCTGTGCCAACCAACTGGCGGGTGTATTCAGTCAGTTTTCAATTTCTCATTGGTACAGAGGAAATTTCTACCTGCTTCAAAAGGGCAACAATTATACCAGTGCCCAAGAAGTGCAGTGTGAGCTGCCTTAATCCAATAGCACACACATCTACAGTGAAGAAATAGCAGGACAGACTCAATGGGCCAAATGGCCCAAATGGCCTAGATCTTATGGTCTTATAAAGTTGCTGATGATACAATCATTGTTGGCAGAATTTCAGATGGTGATGAAAGAATGTGCAGGAGCAAGATATACTTCTGTTATTTGAGTGGTGTCGCAGCAACAGTCTTGCATTCAACGTCAGGTAGACCAAAGAGTTGATTGTGGACTTCGGAAAGGGTAGGATGATGGAACACAAACCGATCCTCAGAGAGGCATTAGAAGTGGAGAGAGTGAGCAATTTCAAGTTCCTGGGTGTCAACATCTCTGAAGATCTAATCTGGATGCAACATATTGATGCAGCTATAAAGAAGGCGAGACAGCGGTTATATTTCATTAGGAGTCTGAGGAGATTTGGTTTGTCAACTAAAATGCTTAAAAAACTTCTACAAATGTACTATGGAGAGCATTCTGACTAGCTGCATCACCACCTGCTACTGCACAAGATTGTAGGAAGTTGTAGAAACTTGTAAAATTAGTCCGCTCCATCTTGGATACTAGCCTTTATAGTATCCCAGATATCTTCAAGGAGCAGTGCCTCAGAAAGACAGATTCCCTTCTCAAGGAGCCCACTACCCAGGACATGCTCTCTTTTCATTGCTACCATTGGGAATGAGGTACAGAAGCCTGAAGGTACACAATCAGCAATTCAGGAACAGCTTCTGTCATTCTGTCAGCCTCTGTCATTCAATATCTAAATGGACATTGAACCCATGAACACTACCTCATTACTTTTTTATGTGGATTTTTTATACTATTTATTTTAACAATTTAATAGACGTACAGTATATATATTTATAGTAATTCAGTTTTCTTTCTTTATATTTATTTATCAGTATTTCATTTTTCTGCTGACGAAAAGTTAACAAAGTTTGCGACATATGCTTGTGATATCAAATCTGATTCTGATTCATTTGTGTAAATGACCGCACACAGTGCGAGGATATACTGGGGCAGCCCGCAAGCGTTGCCAGACTTACGGTGGCAACACACCATGCCTCCAATTTATGAACCCTAGCCCACACGTCCTTGGGAGGAATCCGGGTGGTCACAGGGAGGTTGGACCCGGGTGGGTGGTGCTCGCTACTCTGTCGTGCCACCTGCAGTAGGTAATTGTATCACATACCGCTGGCAGAGTCAGCGCTCACTCAAGTTACTGAAGTCCTCTGTGTGCAGACGAGCGCACAAAATGCTGGAGGAAATGAGCAGGCGAGTCAGTGGCTTTGGAGGGGAGTAAACAGACTGGAAAGGAAGGAGAGAGAGGTCAGAATGAGAAAGTGGGGGGAGGGTGAAGGGATACAAGCTGGAAGGTGATAGGTGAGACCAGGTGAGGGGGAAGAGGGGAAGCATGGGTGGGAGAAGTAGGGTGAAGTGAGAGGCTGGAATCTGATGGATGGAGGAGGTAAAGGGGTCAAAAAGAAGGGATCTGATACAGAAGGACCATAAGAGAAAGGGCAACAAAGGGAGGTGATAAGAATAGAAGGGGTAAGAAGGGAGCAAGAATAGGGCATAAAGAAAGAGGAGAGGAGAGGTTAATGGAATTTAGAGAAGTCAATATTAATGCCATCAGATTAGAGGCTCCCCAGATGGAATATGACGTTTTACTCCTCCAACCTGAGGGTGCCTCCTCTTGGCAGTAAAGGAGGCTGTGGACTGACGTGTCAGATTGGGAACGGAGAGCGGAATTAAAATGGATGGCCCCCGGGAAATCCTGCTTGTTGAGGACAGAGCAATGGTGCTCAATGAAGTGGCCCACCAATTGACATTGGGTCTCACCAATGTAGAGGAGGATGCACAGGGAACACCTCTGTGTGCAGGTTGTGTGTCATCTGTAAGTTTGCCGATGATACAACTGTTGACAGAGTGTCAAATGATGATGAGAGGTCATACAGGACAAAGATTCACCAGCTAGTTGAGTGGTTTTGTAGCAGCAACTCTGCATTCGACATTAGTAAGACTAAAGAGCTGATTGTGGATTTCGGAAAGAGTTGAACGAGGGAACACAAACCAATCCTCATAACGGAATCAGAAGTGGAGAGAGTGAGGAATTTCAAGTTCCTGGATGTCAATATCTCTGAGGACCTAACTTGGTTGCGACATACTGATTAGCTATAAAGGCAAGATGTTAAACAATAGACAATAGACAGTAGGTGCAGGAGTAGGCCATTCGGCCCTTCTAGCCAGCACCGCCATTCACTGTGATCATGGCTGATCATACACAATCAGTACCCCGTTCCTGCCCTCTCCCCATATCCCTTGACCTCACTATCTATAAGAGCTCTATCTAACTCTCTCTTGAATGCATCCAGAGACTTGGCCTCCACTGCCTTCTGGGGCAGAGCATTCCACATATCCACCACTCTCTGGGTGAAAAAGTTTTTCCCCATCTCTGTTCTAAATGGCCTACCCCTTATACTTAAATCGTGGCCTCTAGTTCTGGACTCACCCATCAGCGGGAACATGCTTCCTGCCTCCAGCGTGTCCAAACCCTTAATAATCTTATATGTCTCAATCAGATCCCCTCTCATCCTTCTAAATTCCAGTGTATACAAGCCCAGTCGCTCCAATCTTTCAACATATGACAGTCCTGCCATTCTGGGAATTAACCTTGTGAACCTACGCTGTACTCACTCAATAGCAAGAATGTCCTTCCTCAAATTTGGAGACCAAAACTGCACACAATACTCCAGGTGGGGTCTCACCAGGGCCCTGTACAACTGCAGAAGGACCTCTTTACTCCTATACTCAGTTCCTCTTGTTATAAAGGCCAGCATGCCATTAGCTTTCTTCACTGCCTGCTGTACCTGCATGCTTGCTTTCATTGACTGATGTACAAGAACACCTAGATCTCGTTGTACTTCCCCTTTTCCTAACTTGACTCCTTTTAGATAGTAATCTGCCTTCCTGTTCTTGCAAAGTGGATAACCTCACATTTATCCACATTAAACTGCATCTGCCATACATTTGCCCACTTACCCAACCTGCCCAGGTCACCCTGCATTCTCATAAGATCCTCCTGACATTTCACACTGCCACCCAGCTTTGTGTCATCGGCAAATTTGCTAATGTTACTTTTAATCCCTTCATCTTAATCATTAATGTATATTGTAAACAGCTGTGGTCCCAGCACTGAACCTCGCGGTACCCCACTGGTCACAGCCTGCCATTCCGAAAGGGACCCGTTAATCGCTACTCTTTGTTTCCTGTCAGCCAGTCAATTTTCAATCCATGTCAGTACTTTGCCCCCAATACCATGTGCCCTAATTTTGCCCACTAATCTCCTATGTGGGACTTTATCAAAAGCTTTCTGGAAGTCCAGGTACACTACATCCACCGGCTCTCCCTTGTCTATTTTCATAGTTACATCCTCAAAAAAACTCCAGAAGATTAGTCAAGCATGATTTTCCCTTCATAAATCCACGCTGACTTGGACTGATCCTTCTACTGCTGTCCAAATGTGTCATAATTTCCTCTTTTATAATTGACTCCAGCATCTTTCCCACCACTGACGTCAGGCTAACCGGTCTATAATCCCCTGTTTTCTCTCTCCCTCCTTTCTTGAAAAGTGAGACTTTTTTGATTAAACCTAAGCAAACTATAAAGAAGGCAAGATATTGATTCTGATTCTCAGTAAGATATAACTCTTTCTGTGCTCTGTACTGTATGGATATCATGTAACAGGGAAGAAAAGGCTTAGGGCTGTTATCTATTGGATCAATTATATCTTTGTTTTCCTGAAATGAGTCAGTGGGAAGTGGTAAACTGTAAGCCGTCACTAGAAAGTACAGTGCTTTCCATGTGTGATGTTCAGAGGTGTGGTTAATGAGCATGTTTGAGTCACGGAACTATAGCAAGGAAATAGGCACTTGAGGCCAACTCATCCATATGAGCTAAGTGGTTTATTTGAGCTTGTCTCACTTTCCAGCATTTTGCCCACCTCTCCCTCAGGAAATGGATCAGGCACATCGGCCCCCAAATCCCTCCTCCCATAGCAAAAGGAATTTGGGGGTCGACATGTCTGCTTCGTTCTGTTCAGTTTTTTGCAGGGAGGGGGATTTGGGGGCCGACGATCATGCTGCCTTTCATTTCTTTCTCGGTTTTGTGGCTGCCCAGAGAACTGAAGAATATCAGAGTTGTGTACTTTGATAATAAATGAACCTTTAAATGTGCAGAGAATAAAGAGATATAGATATTGATTAGGCAGAAGGGGATTAGTTCAGTGAAGTGTTTAATTAGTTCAGCACGATATTGTGGGCCGAAGGGCCTGCTTCCTTCTGTACTGCTCCATGTTCTATGTCTCTGTTCTTAAGAAGTCAGTATACTGTAACTCAAAAATCCATTCCATCTGAAAGCACGTTGGCTTGTTTTGTTCAATAGTTTCGTTCTAGCAACGAATATTTTGGCAATGAATAGATCTCTATCTCAAGCAACGTCTTCTCTAGTGTCCTTCCCTTTATGTACACAACCTGATCATACCACAGACACATATCTAGTGATCAATTTTACATTTAAATCAGTTTATCTTCCCTTTGTGCCATGTGATTTGCTTCTATTTAACTATGCAGTATGAGGAGTGTTTGTTTATACATTCAGAAGTGAAATTTAGGAGTACAGAAATCGAGAGCATCACCAGAGAGAATGATGAAGGAAAAGCTGGCTCCAGTCTGGTAGGTTCCTGCTGGAAGCTTTTCATTGACACAGGGATTGGCTGTCTTCATTATTCAGGTATGGGCAACATTTCTCTCTTCATTGAAGTCCACGACCGGCGGCGTTCGTGTTCCACAGGGTTAAGTGCTGGGATCTCCGCTGTTCATGATATATAGCAATTATTTGGATAAAAGTGCATTCAGGGAGATTATTAAATTTTACAGTAGTTTCCACACTAAAATTGTGGAGAAGTAGATAGTAAGGAAGATTGTTAAAGGATGAAGCTGGAGATAGATCAGTTGAAGATATGGGTGGGGAAATGGCAGAAACAATAGTGAATTGAATTTTTTACTTTATTTTTTAGATCTTTCACATATGTGGGGAGTAAAATATGCAACGTGTAATTTATAGTAACTTGCAATAAATAGTCTGTACAACAGGACAGTCTAACATAGAAATACAGTTGTATCAGTGTGAATTAATCAGTCTGATGACCTGGTGGAAGAAGCTGTCCCAAAGCCTGTAGATCCTGGCTTCAATGCTGAGATATTGTTTCCCGGATGGTCGCAGCTGGAACAATTTGTGGTTGGGGTGACTCGGGTCCCCAATGAACCTTTGGGCCCTTTTTACGCACCTGCCTCTGTAAATATCCTGAATAGTGGGAGGTTCACATCTGCAGATGTGCTGGGCTGTCCGCACCACTCTCTGCAGAGTCCTGGGATTAAGGGAGGTACAGTTCCCATACCAGGCAGTGATGCAGCCAGTCAGGATGCTCTCAATTGTGCCCCTGTAGAAAGTTCTTAGGATGAGGGCACTCGTGCTAAACTTCCTCAACCGTTTGAGGTGTACTGAGTACCAATGCTGTGCCAACCTTTCAACCAACTCTGAGATCAATCTAATCCCTCCCACATAGCCCCCATTTTTCTATCTTCCATATGCTTAGCTAAGGGTATCTTAAGTGTTGCAAATGTACTTGCCTCTACCACAACTTTGGCAGTTTATTCCATGTACCCACCACTCTGTGTAAACAATTTTAATCCAGGCAAGTGTGGGGGGGTTACACTCTGGGAGGTCAGATCTGAGGGGGGAGTATACAGTTACCAGAAGAACTGCAAGGAGCATTAATGTACAAAGGGACCTTGGGGCTGCAAGTCAACAGCTCCCTAGAAATGGCGATACAGGTGGATGGGGTAGTAAAGATGGTATTCAGCATTCTTACTTTCATCAGTTGGGCCACTGTGTACAAAAGTCAAAAAGTTATGTTGCAGCTATTTAAAACTTTGTGTAGGACATATCTGGAGTTTGGATTTCTGGTCAGCGGATTATAGAAAGAATGTGGAGGCTTTGGAGTGTGTTCAGTAGATGCTCAGATTCACATTTATTTTTCTCAAGTACATCAGAACATCCATTGAGATACGTTGTTTGTAACACACCCTAACTTTGTGGTGGGACAGCCTGCACGTGAACCACAGAGCATGCCCGCCCAACGATACAAGCAACAACGACAGCCACAAAACAAGACAGCAGCAAAATGAGCCTCCATTTCTCCCGTCCCACTCACACACCACACAGAGGCCTACAACCCCAGACCAGCCCCCCTCTGGGCCTCTGGATTGACAGGCTGGCAGACAATGGGTCTCCAATCTCCTGTCCCTGGCCCAGACTCACGGACATTGTGCCTCTAACGTCTGGCCGAGCAGACCCGGGGGCTTTGACCTTTGGGTCTCTGCCTCCAGACTCACCTGGATTCAAGTGCATGTGCTAAAAGGAGAGAGTGGACAAACCTGGGGTTGATTTCTCTGCAACATTGGAGTCTGGAGGTGACCTGACAGAAGCCAACAAAATTATGAGTGACAGAATTAGGGTAGACAGTTAGGGTCTTTCCCAGGGTGGAATTGTCAAACACTGGAGTGCATTGTTTTAATTTGTGAGAGGGTAAGTTTAAAGGAGATTTATGAGGCAGTTTGTATGAGACATTGGGGAGGCCTATCTTGGAGTACTATGTGCAGTTCTGGTCAACTAACAACAAGAAAGACATCGATATGATTGAAAGAGTACAGTGAAAATTTACAAGGGTCCTGCCAGGAATTGAGGATCTGAATTATAGGGAAAGGTTGAACAAGCTCAGACTATTTTTAGTAAGAACTTGAACCTTTTTCAGGTTGGGACTTTACTTCCTGGAACATAAGAGAACGAGGGGAGATGTGATAGAGATATACAAAATTATGAATGGTGTAGATAGGGTAAATGCAAACAGGCTTTTTTTCCACCGAGGTTAGGTGAGGCTAGAACTAGGGGTCATATGTTAACGGTGAAAGGTGTAATATTCAAGGGGAATATGAGGTGGGAGCTTCTTCATTCAGAAGGTGGGTGAGAGTGTGGAACGAGCTGATGCCGGTTTGATTGCAACTTTTAAGAGATGTTTGGACGAGCACGTGGCTGGGAGGGGTATGGAGGGCTACCGTCGATACAACAGGTGTTCGGCACAGACTAGATGGCCAAACAACCTGTTTCTGTTCTCTAGTGCTCTACGACTCTGTTTGTTTTACACAGAGTTGTTGTGCCTGGAATGCACTGCCTGGGGAGATGGTAGAAGCAGGCATAATGTTTAAGAGGCATTTGAGCAGATATATGGGCAGGCAGGCTGCATTGGGATGGGCTAACGACTGAAGTCTCTGCTCCTATGCTGTACCTTGCTATGTTATATACAAGAGAGATTAGAACATTCGGATTGTTCTGTCAAGGATCGATTTCAACATTGGCATTGTTCAGTGGGCTGCCAAGAGGGACATGGAGAAGCAAGTTTAGAGTGAAAGTGCAACGGTGTACGAAGACCCTACAGCAGTAGTGATGGTTTTGGTTATCTTTTGGGTTATTATTGTCACAGTCAGAGGTACGTTCTTTACACAGAGTGTGGTGGGTGCATGGAACGTACTGCCAGGGATGATGGTAGAGGCAGATACATGAGGGGCATTTAAGACACTCTTCGATAGGCAGATGGATGATACAAAAATGGAGGGCTATGTAATAGGGAAAGGTTGGATTGATGTTAGAGTAGGTTAAAGTATCAATAGACAATAGACAATAGGTGCAGAAGTAGACCATTTGGCCCTTTGAGCCTGCACTACCACTCTGAGATCATGGCTGATCATCTACTATCAATACCCGGTTCCTGCCTTGTCCCCATATCCCTTGATTCCCCTATCCATAAGATACCTATCTAGCTCCTTCTTGAAAGCATCCAGAGAATTGGCCTCCACTGCCTTCTGGGGCAGTGCATTCCACACTCCCACAACTCTCTGGGAGAAGAAGTTTTTCCTTAACTCTGTCCTAAATGACCTACCCCTTATTCTTAAACCATGCCTTCTGGTACTGGACTCTCCCAGCAGCTGGAACATATTTCCTGCCTCTATCTTGTCCAATCCCTTAATAATCTTATATGTTGCAATCAGATCCCCTCTCAATCTCCTTAATTCCAGCGTGTACAAGCCCAGTCTCTCTAACCTCTCTGCGTAAGACAGTCCGGACATCCCAGGAATTAACCTTGTGAATCTACGCTGCACTTCCTCTACAGCCAGGATGTCCTTCCTTAACCCTGGAGACCAAAACTGTACACAATACTCCAGGGTCTCACCAGGGCCCTGTACAAATGCAAGAGGATTTCCTTGCTCTTGTACTCAATTCCCTTTGTAATAAAGGCCAACATTCCATTAGCCTTCTTCACTGCCTGCTGCACTTGCTCATTCACCTTCAGTGACTGATGAACAAGGACTCCTAGATCTCTTTGTATTTCTCCCTTACCTAACTCTACATCATTCAGATAATAATCTGCCTTCCTGTTCCTACTCCCAAAGTGGATAACCTCACACTTATTCCCATTAAACGTCATCTGCCAAGTATCTGCCCACTCACCCAGCCTATCCAAGTCACCCTGAATTCTCCTAACATCCTCATCACATGTCACACTGCCACCCAGCTTAGTATCATCAGCAAACTTGCTGATGTTATTCTCAATGCCTTCATCTAAATCGTTGATGTAGATCGTAAACAGCTGTGGTCCCAATACCGAGCCCTGAGGCACCCCACTAGTCACCACCTGCCATTCCGAGAAACACCCATTCACTGCTACCCTTTGCTTTCTATCTGCCAATCAGTTTTCTATCCATGTCAATATCTTCCCCCCAATGCCATGAGCTCTGATTCTACCCACCAATCTCCTATGTGGGACCTTATCAAATGCCTTCTGAAAATCGAGGTACACTACATCCACTGGATCTCCCTTGTCTAACTTCCTGGTTACATCCTCGAAAAACTCCAATAGATTAGTCAAGCATGATTTGTCCTTGGTAATCCATGCTGGCTCGGCCCAATCCTATCACTGCTATCTAGATATGCCACTATTTCATCTTTAATAATGGACTCTAGCATCTTCCCCACTACTGATGTTAGGCTGACAGGTTGATAGTTCTCTGTTTTCTCCCTCCCTCCTTTCTTAAAAAGTGGGATAACATTAGCCATTCTCCAATCCTCAGGAACTGATCCTAAATCTTAGGAACATTGGAAAATGATTACCAATGCATCCGCAATTTCCAGGGCCACCACCTTTAGTACCCTAGGATGCAGACCATCTGGACCTGGGGATTTGTCAACCTTCAGTCCCATCAGTCTACTCATCACTGTTTCCTTCCTAATGTCAAGCTGTTTCATTTCCTCTGTTACCCTATGTCCTTGGCCCATCCATACATCTGGGAGATTTCTTGTGTCTTCCCTAGTGAAGACAGATCTAAAGTACTTATTAAATTCTTCTGCCATTTCTCTGTTTCCCATAACAATTTCACCCAATTCATTCTTCAAGGGCCCAACATTGTTCTTAACTATCTTCTTTCTCTTCACATACTTAAAAAAGCTTTTGCTATCCTCCTTTATATTCCTGGCTAGCTTGTGTTCATACCTCATTTTTTCTCCCCGTATTACCTTTTTAGTTAAGTTCTGCTGTTCCTTAAAAACTTCCCAATCATCTGTCCTCCCACTCACCTTAGCTCTGTCATATTTCCTTTTTTTTAATGCTATGCAATCTCTGACTTCCTTTGTCAATCACTGCGGCCCTTTTCTCCCCTTTGAATCCTTCCTTCTCTGGGGGATGAACTGATTTTGCACCTTGTGCATTGTTCCCAAGAATACCTGCCATTGCTGTTCCACTGTCTTTTCTGCTAGGATATCCATCCATTTAACTTTGGCCAGCTCCTCTCTCATGGCTCCATAGTCTCCTTTGTTCAACTGCAACACTGACACCTCTGCCCTTATCCTTCTCAAATTGCAGATAAAAACATCATATTATGATCAGTACCTCCTAATGGCTCCTTTACTTCAAGATCGCTTATCAAATCCTGTTCATTACACAACACTAAATCCAGAATAGCCTTGTCCCTGGTCGGCTCTCATACAAGCTGTTCCAAGAATGCATCCCGTAGGCACTCTACAAACTCCCTATCCTGGGGTCCAGCACCAACCTGATTCTCCCAGTTCACCTGCATGTTGAAATCCCCTATAACTACTGCGACATTACCTTTGCCACATGCCAATGTTAACTCCCTATTCAACTTGCACCCAATATCCATGTTACTGTTTGGGGGCCTGTAGACATTAGGGTCTTTTTGCCCTTACTGTTCCTCAGTTCTATCCACACAGACTCTACTTCTCCTGGTCCTATGTTCCCCCTTGCAAAGGACTGAATTTCATTCCTCACCAACAGGGCCACCCCACCCCCCTCTGCCCACATTTCTGTCCCTATGATAGCACGTATACCCTTGTACATTCATTTCCCAGGTCTGATCTCCCTGCAGCCATGTCTCCGTTATCCCAACAACATCATAGTTACCCACTCGCACCTGAGCTTCAAGCTCATCCGCCTTATTTCTGACACTTCGTGCATTTAGATATAGAATTTTTAGACCATTTCTCCTCTCTCTGTTTAAATCGCTGCCTATTGTGCTTAACCCAGCTCCCTGAACTCCCATCAGGCTATACGCCCCTTGAATTTTGTTGTCCTTCCTATATTTACTTATTCTTTCTGCACATTTAACTCCATGTTCCGTCAGACCATCCCTCTGTACATGTGTCCTCCTTATCACTTGTTCCGCCTCACCTTTCTCTACTACACACTTGATATTCTGGAACCCTGTAGTCCCTACCTGTCCTTTATTCTTCATCTTGCTATCCTGTCTCACATTCTGGATCCCTGCCCCCTGCAAATTTAGTTTAAACCCCACCCGTCCCGAGCAGCACTAGCACCAGCAAGTAACGGCATAATATTATCAGCTGAAGGGCCTGTACCTTGTGGTAATGTTTCAGGTGTTGTTCTGCACAGTGCGTTGAGCTACAAAAAGATAAAGCAATAACACTGCAGAACACAATGTAATAGCTGCTGAAAAGGTAAACAATCAAGTGGAAGAACAGCATGGTAGCGGAGTGATTTGCTTAATGTGATCTGTACATTCTCCCCATCACCAGTGTGGGTTTCCTCCTTCACTCAGAAGATGTATGGGTTAGGGTTAGCACGTTATAGAATTGGCGTGTTGGCGCCAGAAGCAGAGCAGCCCCCAACACATCCTTGAACTGTGTTGATCATTGACACGTTTCAGTCTATGTTTCAATGGACATTTGAGAAATGAAGCTAATCTTTAATCTTTAACCCTTCCAGACGCTGCTTTGATCTTTGAAGTGTGGCAATGGCAGACAACCTGACACAAGCGGGTTCCAGTTCTAATTGCACCATAGACCTCAGAGAGGGACAGTACCTGATCCTTGGCCTCTACGCTGCCTCGTTCTTCATCAGCCTGCCCGGGAACTGTCTGTCCATCTATGTGGCATGCCTGCATGTGAAACGCGAGAACGAGATTGGTATTTACCTCCTGAACTTGAGTTCCGTGGACATCCTGTACACACTCACGATCCCCTTCTGGTTCTATGATTGCCTTGGCCAGCACAATGGCATCCTCCTGTACAACGTGATCATGGTGGTGACTTACAGTTCCATGTACCTGAGCCCTGCCTTTCTCTGCTGCATTGCAGTGGATCGCTACCTGGCCATCGTGTACCCACTCCGGTTTTATGAGCTGCGGACAATACGAACAGCTGTGGTGGTCAGCGCTGTCTGCTGGGCCATCCAGTTAACCTGCCACGTTCTGTTGCTCCACAGGCTCTCTCTGTTTTCCAAATTCAGTTCCTCGGTCTTCAAAGAGGTGCTCCCGATGAACAGCGCCCTGTTCACTGAGAACATCGTCCGCATTGTGTTTGGTTTCTTCTTCCCGCTATCCATCTTCGTCTTTAGCTCCCAGCGTGTCTACAGGATGGTGGCAAATAGCACTTCCGTCGAGAACAAGGAGAAAAGGAAATTGGCAAGGCTGCTTTTACTCTTGCTTCTGGTCTACGTTATCAGCTTTGGTCCGTACCATGTCACCTTGCTTGCCCGCAGCCTTGCGGAACCAGGCAACTGCCCCTTTGCCCAGAGTGCTTACCCCTTTTATAAAGTCTTCTTTGCTCTGACTGGACTGAACTGTGCCGCTGACCCCATCCTCTACTGCTGGCTGAACGATACAGCCCGGTGTGACATTCTTCAGCTCAGCGTGGCTGCAAGAAACAGGCTGCGGAGACTGTGCAGTTGGCTGAAATGTCAGAAAGGTTACCCAAGGAATCGCCGGGACTTTCCCTCTGAAAGAGCAAGACCGTTGGAGCAATATAGTGCCAGCTTTTCGACATGAAGTGT
This sequence comes from Hypanus sabinus, assembly GCF_030144855.1. NCBI lineage: Eukaryota > Metazoa > Chordata > Chondrichthyes > Myliobatiformes > Dasyatidae > Hypanus > Hypanus sabinus. Next base: position 182,289,390 of record NC_082707.1, read on the forward strand.
CAACACTTATTTCCCGCCCATTACTGCTGCCTTGACTTTTTTTAAAGATTAGCTTTATTTGTCACATGTACATTAAAACATCGAAACATAGTGAAATGCGTTGTTTGTTTCAACATAAGAACATAAGAAATTGGAGCAGGAGTAGGCCATCTGGCCCCTCGAACCTGCTCTGCCATTTAATAAGATCATGGCTGATCTGGCCATGGACTCATGTCCACTTCTCTGCCTTTTCCCCATAACCCTTAATTCCCCTACTATGCAAAAATCTATC